>NW_017676936.1:10515-31595 GCF_001879085.1 Nicotiana attenuata
AGCGCATTTATTCGCTCGGCTTTGCATGTTGACCGTCTTGTATATAATGAGAGAAAATTGAGAAAAATAGCAGTGTTGGGACTAAGTGAGGGTAACCATGTGTTTTGAAAAACCAATGCCAAAATAGTACCGAAATGCTGCCGAATTTTTGAAAAAATGAAAAAAAAATAAAAATATTTGAAAAATGAAAAGATTGTTGTTTCAGAAATATACATTTGATTTTGGCAAATCTGACCGAACTACGCGGGTCTGATTCTCACCGGATGTGAGATACGTAAGCAAACCTCATTGGTTCCGACCCCAATTTTCAAAAAATCCAAAAAATTTTCTTTCAGTTCTTTCTTTAGAAATCTTTCCTTAAAAAATTCAACAAAAGAAGAAGTTTTTTAAACTCAAAAATGGTTTCCTTCTTTCCAATGAATAAAAAGAAAAATCAATAAAAATCAAAATCCAAATATACAGGTTTCCTTCATTTTGAAGTATTTTTCCAAAAATCCAAAAAAAAAATCAGAAACAAAAATCCAAAAAATACTCTTTTCTTCTTTAGAAGTCTTTTTTTGTAAATGTCAATAAAAATTTTGAAAAATTGAAGTCCAAAAAATATTTTTGCTTAGAAGTATTTTTGTAAATAAATAAAAGCTCAGAAATTCAAAATATTTTTCTTAAAGAAGTCCCTCTTCCGAAAATTAAGAGGTTACATCCAAAAATATTTTCTTTTTTCCTTTGAAAAAGAGAAAACAAATGAAAACTCAAACAAAAAGTATTTTCTTTTTACTTTTAACGTTCCCAAAGTTCAAATAAAAAAAAAGGAATTTTCAGAAGTCTTTCTTTCAAAAATAAAATCAAAATCAAAAATCCAAAACAAATTCCCTTTCTTCTTTTAAAGCACTTTTTTTTAGAAAAGTCCAAAGAAAAAAAATCAAAAAATTAAAACTGTTTTTCTTTTGCCTTAAAGCTTTCATGGTCTGAGTTTTATAAAAAGAAAAAAAAAGAGTTAGTTTACTCAATTTTCGATCTTCCCGAACTACGCTGGTTTGATTCTCACCGGATGTGAGATACGTAGGCAACCCTCATCGGGTCCAACCACCCTTTTGCAAAAGTTAGCGAAAAACTGTCAAAATTTTAATTTTTGTCAACAATAAGTTGGGTGATGCATTCTTGTTTAAAAATAAGCTGAATGTTCCCAAAAGGGCGCCGGAAGGCTGTTTTTGCAAGAATAGCCACCTTGAGTCATTTTTAAAAGGGTTTGCGGGCACAGCCTTAAAATCTTCCTCCCAGAAGTGCTGAAGAGCCGTATTTGCAAAACCAAGTCCTTGTTTTCTAAATAAAGAAAATTTTGCAAAAATAGCCATTTTCTTGTTAGGTCAAAATAAATCATTAAACCCCTTTAAATAAATGTGCAGGATGAAAGTAACATTGAAACCTTCTCAGTCCTGAGTGAGATCCCTTTAAAGCTCCACATGTGGTGGAATGATTTGGGAAAAGGTAGCAGAGAAACCGTGACCAAGGTTTTGGGTGGTCTCATCGATTTGTCGAACATCAAACCAAGAAAGGATATTATTGAGGCATTGATACCATTCTGGGACCCAACTCGTAACGTATTCCGGTTCTCGGATTTCGAGCTTACACCCACACTAGATGAGTTTGCGGGATATGCGGGTCTCAACGGAAACCTCAGGAGTAGATACCCATTGGCCCCGAGACCGGTAACCCTTCACAGATTCTTGGACCTGTTGAGCATCAGTCGGGACATTCAAGATCCGCATCTAGCAGAAGGGTGTTGCACACTGCATTTCTTGTATCACCAATATGGCAACCCGAAAGGTTTTGAAGAACCCAACACCGGTTTGACACATGCCGGGAACAAAGATAAATGGGAGGCCCGGCGCGGGTTGGCATTCATGGTAGCTTTTCTGGGGGTTGTGGTTTGTCCAAGAAAAGACGGTCACATAGACATCGGCCTTGTAGGAATGTTGGATGTGGCCATAAAGAATCCTACTAGCACAGTGGTTCCCTTGATTGTGGCGGAAATGTACCGAGCTTTAACCATGTGCCGAGAGGGTGTGAAATTCCTTTAGGGTTGCAATCTACTACTACAACTGTGGATACAGGAGCACCTTTGTGATCGCACGGGGTACGTGAACTATGGTTTAACCGGGCTAAGTTGTATTGCGGAGTTCGGAACCAGGGTAACAGGCATTGAGTTCCCCGAGGGCACTGAGGCTTGGTCGTCATGCTTGAGATCTTTTACTGCGGATAAAGTTGAATGGGCTTTTGGATGGCTTCCTGATACTGAGGTTGTGTACGCATCGGCAGAAGTACCTTATATTCTTTTGATGGGCGTTCGAAGCATCCAACCTTATGCTCCCTACCGAGTCCTGAGGCAGCTAGGAAGATTCCAAACTATTCACAATGATGAAGACCTGAGCGGACAAATCATTGAGTTAGGCCCAAAAGCTGCATTTCCGGAAGGAAGAATCCGCCAGATATGGAATGAATGTAGGTATCTCGATCCTAAAACCATAGTGCGGGATCGGGCTAAAGGCGAAGTAAATCCCAAATACTTGGTCTGGTTTGGTAAAAGATTTCAAATTCCCGAGAGACCCGCCAAAAGGCCACATGTACAACAATTCACTGACGAGGCCCAGGTGCAATGGGATTGGTTAGCAAAAGAAAAGGTGTACAGGGCCCGAATAGGAGCATTGGAAAAACAGGTTCAGGATCTCCGGTTTGAAAACAGCTTGCAAGCCGCAGCCGATGAAGGTGACAAAAAGAAACTGACCCAAGAGAATGAAGCTCTCAAGGCTCAAATCCAACAAATGAAAATAGCTGCTAAAAATCAAAAAAGAAGTCCGTCCAATGAGAGGTTAATAAAAGGGCTGAAGAAGCAAGTCTTAGAATGCTAGGAGGATTTGGAGAAATCTGAAGGGACACATGGCAAGACTTCGAGCACAGTGGGCAAAGAAGACAGAGGAAAGAGCCCAATTTGTGCAACAAATGAAAAGAAATTATGAGGGAACCGTTGCTAATCTGAAAAGAAAAATGAACACCATTGAAGATAAGGCAGCTCAGCGAGACAAAGAATTTCAGGCCGAGAGGGAACAATGCTATGGGTTAATCGCCGAGATGGAAAAGGAAATAAAATTTCTACAAGACCACCACTTCCAGGATTCTCAGGTGCTAGAGGCTCGTACCCAACAGATAAGTCGACTACTCCAAGAAAAGGGCCGAATGAGGGAAAGGATCAGGAGCATTGCAAACTATATTGTTATGAAATGTCAAGCCGGTGAACGGAAGGGTCGTACTACTTTCTTTGCTTCAGTGATGATATTTGTTCGCTAGGTTATGAATGATTTGGATCAGTTGCAAAGGGGTCTTGCACGCAGGCCCGCGGCGATGCCGAACGATGCCCCGCGGGCCCCAGGAATTGAAGCTTTGATGTATTCCTAGTTATCGAGTCTGTATTTTGTCTTTGAGTCTGTTTTGTAATTTCCTTTTTAAGAAAAACAAATAGTCTAGTAGCTTTTGTAATCGGAGTTTTTATTAATGAAAATTGAAAATCCCAAAAAAAAAAAATTGTTTCCTTATTTTTACGTTTATTTGCAAGAACTACGCTTGGTTTGATTCATGCGGGGTCATGATACGTAGGCAATCTCCATAAGATTCGACCGTAACCTTAAGAAAAAAAAGAAGGAAAATACGAGGGAAAGAAAATAAAAGAAAAAACAAGAGAGAAAAATACGGGGAAAGAAAATAAAAGAAAAAACAAGAGAGGAAAAGAAACGCAAAAAGAGAAAATAAAGGATCGAGAGACAAACCATGGCAAAAAGAAAAAGGAAAAGCAGAAAATGAAGACAAAGGGAAATGGAAGATGAGAGAAAAACAAAAAGAGAAGCAAGAAAAACTAAGAGCAGAAATCAAAAGAAGAGAAACTAGGAAAAGAAAAGCCGGGATGACGCATGCAACCAGTGCAAACATGTAGACATCCGTTTAACTGTATAGGTGCATCACACCCCAATGTGCTATTACCTATCTGTTACTTGTCTCAAACTAACCGTGTGTTGCTGTCAATTCCAGCCTAGCTTTTAGAAACGGTGGTTGGTTGTGGTAAGCTGGCATCGCATCAATACTTTACCAGATCGAAAGGAAGTGTGGAAATGTCTACAGAAATGACTTTGCACGCAGTTCCCATCTCTGAGGACAGCCCCATCTTGGGGATCCCGACATCTGAGTCTGTCACAGCGGAAGAGAACCGGATACTACGTCTCCGACTCATGGAGATGTGGGACGCCTGGACCAATGGAAGGGAGCCTCCAAGCGCCATCCCTGGATTTCCTGAACTATTCCCTAGATCAGGGGGTATCTCCAATATCCCCATCAGCCACCCTCATACTCCGTTGGGACAACCTACCATGACCGCTCACTTCGTCGGAACACCTTCTGAGGTCCGCCCCCAGGTGTTCCCAGCAGGAGCAGCTCCTAACATCTTCGCTGCTCCACCATGCTCTGCTACAACACAACCTTCACTGCCAAGGCCCGCCTTTGATCCCTCAGCTTTCACCTTCCAAAACCCTATCTTTCTAGTGGATCCTCCTCAATATCCCACATATAATTACTCTCAGCCACCACCATTTGAGCTTACGCCAGGACAAGATCAAACTCCCAAAGCTCCTGAATAAGATGAGATGGCGAAAAGAATGAGAAGCCTTGAACAGAGTTTAAAGAATATGCAAGGCTTGAGTGGGCAAAAAAGTGTTTCTTATACTGATTTGTGCATGTTCCCTCACGTGCACCTGCCCATGGGATTTAAAACGCCAAAGTTCGAAAAGTATGATGGGCATGGAGATCCCATTTCTCACTTGAAAAAGTATTGTAATCAGTTGCGCGGGGCCGGCGGAAAAGAAGAGTTGTTGATGGCATACTTCGGAGAAAGCTTAGTAGGCATTGCCTCAGAATGGTATATGGATCAAGATGTCTCACGATAGCACATTTGGGACGATCTTGCTAGAGATTTTGTAAGGCAGTATCAATACAACATTGACATCGCACCAGACAGGAACTCCTTGGCAAATTTGAAGAAGAAGCCCTCGGAAAGCTTCAGAGAATATGCTATTAAGTGGCGCGAACAAGCATCGAGGGTGAAACCTCCCATGGATGAAGTAGAAATGGTCACTATTTTTCTTCAGGCCCAGGAAGCGGATTATTTCCAGAACATGATGTCAGCCATGAGCAAACCTTTTGCAGAGGCGATTAAGATCGGGGAAATGGTAGAAAATGGTCTGAAAACGGGCCGGATTTTGAGTCAGTCGGCCATCAGAGCAACCTCCCAAGCCATCCAAGGCGGGTCTGGAGGAATGGCCAAAGGTAAAAAGAAAGAGGAAACGGTTATGGCAGCATCAGGGGCAAGAAGATACCGGGCTCCTAGACCTGTGTTTTCCGAAAGAACCCCTCAACATTACTACCCTCCTCATGATATGGTTTACGCTCCTTCACCTTATGCGGTCATGAATGCTCAACCCTTTGCTTGGCCTCAGCCACATGCCAATAGAAACCAAGTTCCATTCCCAAGAAATCAGCTTCCCCACCAAAACCACTATAATCCCCGTCCTCCACAGAATAACTTTCCTCCCCGTGAGCCACCCAGGAGGCAAACTTTTACTCCAATTGGTG
Organism: Nicotiana attenuata; assembly: GCF_001879085.1. Lineage (NCBI taxonomy): Eukaryota > Viridiplantae > Streptophyta > Magnoliopsida > Solanales > Solanaceae > Nicotiana > Nicotiana attenuata. The sequence continues at coordinate 16,186 of NW_017676936.1, forward strand.
AATCTTACTCTAATTTGTTTCCGAAACTTGTCCAAATGGGTCTACTGCAGCCGGTCCCTCAAAACAGATAAAACCCGACATCGCCTGCCTACAGAGCTGGTTTGAGGTGCGCTTATCATTCAGGGGCATAAGGCCATGATACAAATGACTGTTGGACACTGAAACGAGCCGTGGAACATCTAATAGAGCAAGGAAAAATCGTACTGAAGGACGAGGATGTCCCAAATGTGACCAACAATCCATTGCCAGCCCATAATAATGGGCCTGTGATTGGGATGATCTCTGAAGATAAAGAGTTTGATCCGGCATTAAAGGCCATCATTGCCATTGCTGATGCAGAAAGAAAGCCAAAGGTGGCCTCCAAGCAAGAGAAAGGGGAGAGAAAGAGCAAAGTCACCGAGACAAAACCAGAAAAGAAAGCTAAAATAAGAACAGAGGCAATGCCTCCCGAGAATGGGATCCTCTATGTCCCACGAGGCCGCCAGGAAAAGCAACTGATTGTGAACACTTCAAAGAAATTTGAGTTGAAAAAGGGAATGCAAATGTACGTACCGAAGGGAGCCTATGTGGTACGGGGGACAATTAAGCCACCTCGGCTGAATGAGCCAGTGGTTATTGGACGCGTGCCACAGAAGCCTATGACGGACCCTGCTGCAGTACCTTGGAATTATCATCAGACGGTGGTTACATATAAAGGAAAAGAGATCTTGGGAAAGCTTCCAGACAATACCCCTGTTGAAAAATATTCAAACATAGAAGAAGTAAACAATGCCACACGAAAATGCTTTCCATCCAAGAAGCCTGTGAGTACTGAGGAAGCAGAAGCTTTCTTCCAGAAAATGAAGATGCCTGATTATGAGGTAGTAGATTAATTGAGAAAATATCCTGAACAAGTGTCGTTGCTATCATTGGTGACGAAATCCTCCGAACATCAAAAGATCTTAATGAAAACTCTGAATGAGGCGTATGTGCCAGTTGAAACTTCGGTTGAACAGCTTGAAAGAATGGCAGAAAGATTCTTCGCCGTCAATCAAATCTCCTTTAGTAGAAATGACTTGCCTCCAGAGAGAGCGGCTCACAACAAAGCCTTACATCTGACTGTCAAGTGTGAAGGTTACTATGTCAAGCGAGTCATGGTGGATGGAGGTTCAATTTCCACAGCCACTGCCACATCTGTACGAGACCTTTGTTAAGCCAAAATACAATAAAGAAGAAGAGGATGAGGCCTTTACGACTGAAGAGATTGAAAATATATGTGGGGCAATGAGAAAGATATTATACGAAATCCACATGGTTCAGCCGGGAGAGGGCTCCAGCACCGCTGAGGTGCTGTATATGGGACCAAGCGCCAAACTGTAGAACTGGAAGGCTACGCCATTCCCGATCAGGCGGGAGTCCCGGTAGACCTGTCCTGCCACTTTTTTTGCATCTCGAGTTATTCCAGGGTGTAACTCGGATGTTTCTTTAGTTTCTTGTCTTTAAGTTCCCGAATGTGAACCCTGTTATCTTCAAAATTCCAAGAAATAAAATCAATATTTCATCGTTCATTTTTCTTTTTCCTTTCTTATTTTGCTATTTTTTTCCTTCATTTCTTCTCTTTAGCTCTAATAATGCAGTTTTAAATAACATGACATGCTTGTGGACTTCATGCCTAGATCCCAAAACGCTGTCAGATTTCGAAATAATGAATCAAGCGTCGAAATGCAAAGATGGTAACCTTGAGGAAATAAAACAAAGAATTGGAACAATGGAAGGAAAATTGGTTCGCGGGTTGGAAAGGTCCATACATTACAACAAAAGAGTATGCTGTACTCAGGGCACATTCGGGCAGTTGTACCAACAAAGAATAGCCCGCGCCTACAACAAGAAGGTGCGTCCCAGGAATTTTGAAATGGGACAACTCGTGTTAAGACGCATTCTCCCTCCATAACAGGAAGCAAAAGGAAATTTGCTCCTAATTGGAAGGGTCCATACATAATCCGGAAAATATTGCCAAGAGGAACATTGTATCTGGGAGACATCGAAGGAAATGATCCCGAAGCAGCAGTCAATGCCGATGCCGTAAAAAGGTACTATGTCTAGGCCTCTTGTGGTGTTGGTTTTTGTGCAATTGAGATGACGAAGGCTTTTCTTCTCGCTATCCAAACTCTATTAACCCTTCGCAAACCCATTTGAGCCGGTTACGCTTCTTTGGCTACCCTCTTTGGAACCCGGAGGTATTATCGAAAAAAAATGAAAAAAAAACAACAAAAAAAAAGAAAAAAAAAGAAAAAGAAAAGAAAAAAAATATGGAAAAAAAGAGAAAAGAAAGAAAAAGAAAATATGATGAAAAAAAAGAAAGAAAAGAAAAAGAAAATATGAAAAACAAAAAGAAAAGAAAAGAAAATATGATGAAAAAAAGAAAACAAAACAAAACAAAACAAAAACAACCAAAAACAAATGTTCCCTGAACTACGTCTGACTTGATTCCGAAAGGATACGTAGACAGCCTCTCTCTGGGGTTCAGTCACACCAAAACAAAAATTCCAATTTCCTCGAAAGTTTAAACTGGGGCAGATGATATAATATTCGACCATGAGCCCATCCAAATGGTTCCAAAGTTGTACTTCCATTCAAAATTCTTTTTACCCAAAACCTTGTCCAAGTCCTTCTGATCAACTGGCAAAGGCATGGGAAAAACAACACTGTTGGAATCTGATATAGGCCAAATTGAGAGAAATAAAATGAGAGAGTCTTATCGGTGAAAACCTTTGGGCACCATAAGGCGACGGTGAGTAGAGAATTTGAAAATGAGAGAGTCTGTTTGGTGAAAACTCGTAAAGAGCACTTTCGGACGACGGTGAGAAGAGAAATGAGAGGTCGATTAGCAAAAATCCGCAAAGGGCGCGGTCGGCCGAAAAGAAGACATCTCACCATTAAAGAGTCCTGGCAAGGTTCCCTGGTTTTGAAACACGAGTCAATGAGTTTACGAGAAGTTGGAAAGTTTGTGCGGGTCGGGCATCCAGTCCAAGAAGCTTGTCATGTTTATTTGAAGCTTGCATGCACCCCCAGACAAGTCCTTCTCTTCCCTCCGAAAGGGACGCTTCTCTTTAAATTCATCTTCTTGCTTACTTTTCCTTGAATCCCTTTCGGTCTAACTCTGATTCCGAAAATATTACATAGAAAAGGTGGCAGGACTGGCTTTATAGGGCTCTCCCTAACAAAAGCTAAAGAAAAGTGCCCAGCCTCAGCGGGTGCATCGAGTCAATCCCGACCGGCCATGTTGGAAGATGCTTTGAAATCAAGCTATTGAAAGAGAAAAACAAAAGAAAAGGTCAAGGGCAAAGGTCTTAAAGGCAGAATAAAGTGAAAGGCCGAAGCCCCGCGCGGGCGTGTTGTTATGAAATCCTGCAAGATGAGCCATACGGTTTGAAAGAGAGAAGAATCTTCTAAACCAGCAAGCAGCAGAGGTTCTCAACAGAAGATAGGCCGGGATCAAATAATCAAGGCCACAAAACCAACCACCATTTCGAACTAACAATTGTTCTTGTTTGAAAATTGAAACAGGTGCAATCCAGGCAACCGCGCAAAAGCAGGTGCAACCAAAAGAAAAGAAACACGCAAGTGCTGAAATAGCTTTGCAGCAAATAATCAATGCAAAAGGGAAATTTCCTCCAAGTTCTTTCCTGCATCTTATCAAAAATAAAAAAAAAAACAAAGAAAGAAGAGAAAAAGAGATAACCAAAGAATCCCAAAAAAGGATAGTGTAGACTTCCCAATATCAACCTGTTACTTGGTTTAGCCAACATTAGGGCTCCAACCCCTGAGCTAAGCGTTTTTCCTTTTATCCAACATTAGGGCTCCAACCCCTGAGTTGAGCGTTTCTTCCTTTAGTCGACATTAGGGCTCCAACCACTGAGTTGAGCGTTTTTCCTTTTAGCCAACATTAGGGCTCCAACCCCTGAGTTGAGCATTTTTCCTTTTAGCCAACATTAGGGCTCCAACCCCTGAGTTGAGCGTTTTTCCTTTTAGCCAACATTAGGGCTCCAACCCCTGAGTTGAGCGTTTTTCCTTTTAGCCAACATTAGGGCTCCAACCCCTGAGTTGAGCGTTTTTCCTTTTAGCCAACATTAGGGCTCCAATCCCTGAGTTGAGCGTTCTTCCTTTTAGCCAACATTAGGGCTCCAACCCCTGAGTTGAGCGTTTTTCCTTTTAGCCAACATTAGGGCTCCAACCCCTGAGTTGAGCGTTTCTCCCTTTTAGCCAACATTAGGGCTCCAACCCCTGAGTTGAGCGTTTTCTCCCTTAGCCAACATTAGGGCTCCAACCCCTGAGTTGAGCGTTTTTCCTTTTAGCCAACATTAGGGCTATAACCCTGTAGTTCGAGTTCGTTTTTCCCTTTAGCCAACATTAGGGCTCCAACCCCTGAGTTGAGCGTTTTTCCTTTTAGCCAATATTAGGGCTCCAATCCTATTTTATGATTCCTGATTCTTTTCGTTTAATTGTTGTTTGAATCTATTCTATTAGGCTTGAATTTTTGTTTTATTTTTTGGGCGATCCTGTTAGTCAATCTTATTTAGCCATGGCTTGATTTTCTTTATTATTTCAGTGTCTGGTTTAGATCCTTATTGTTGCTGTTAGTGTAATGGTTTGAAGGCCAATGATTGTAGTTCATCTTTTGATTAGGCTTAATTTCAGGATTGGTTAATTTGTCTAATTAGTTAATCTTAGGGTTGATTTTAGCCTTAGTTGGTTAATCATAGTTAATAATATTTGGTTATAGCTGAAAGTTCCTAGTTGGTTAACCATGGTCATTTGACCAAGTTCAAGAGGGGTTTGGGTTAGTTTAGTATATGATAGTAAATTCAGTTTGAATAAAGGGCTAATATAGGTATTTTACCTAAGAAATCTATTAGTAACTGAAACTAGAACACCCTAGGCTCTTCTAGAAGAGGGTTTTAAGTTAAAACTTTAGAACTTAGTGCATAACTTGAGCAACAAGCCAAAAGTTTAGGGACTAATGTATAAAAACTACAAATAAAAGAGGGGAAAAATGGGTAATGAAATCTAGAAGCTTCCTTCCCCATTTCTGCCTATAAAAGGCAGTCCCCTTGCCTTCTTCTCAAGTTTCACAACCTGAAAAAAAATTCTCAAAAGTTTCAGCATCTAAATTTCCCCTCCAAAAAGTTTTCTGCAAGTTTTTAGCAACTGAAATTTGAATTTCGAAAATTCAGAAACCAAAATCTGCATTTTAGATTTAGAAAAGTTCATGTTAGATTACAGCCCTTCAAAAAACCAAAATACAACACAAAAAAAAACTCCAAAAAAAACACTGTTCTATTGAGATTTTTGGTTTAATTTCAAGTTGTAATGGTTGCTTTGCATCTTCTAGTTTAAGATCTGATTGCTGAAGTTTTCTGAGTGTTCCTGGGTTCAATTTCGAGTTATTTTTGGGTGTATTCAAGCTATTTTTGGGTGATTTATTGTCACGACCCTAGTTCACCAACCGTGAACATGTCATGACGGCACCTGGTCCCCAAGACCAGGTAAGCCTATTATTGGGGAAACATAATAATCGCGGAAAAATAGAGAAAATCAAATTAAATATCTAAAGGAAACAGTACTGAATGCCGCTCGGCTTGTAGAACTGCGATAAACAAATCTAAGACAATTCCCAAAACCTGGAAACTCACGGGCAACACAAGCTTCAGAAGTATATAGTATGCTCCAAAATCCAGAATATCTAACAACCGAAAGAGAGAAAACTAAGTACTAAAGATAGAGAAAGAGGGGGACTCGTCGAATACCGTCCTGTAGCCATTTCCTCAACTGTCCAGTGGATCTCCTGGGATACCGTCCCGTAGTCCAACTCACGTACCAATACCAGAGGATCTCCCAGGATACCGTCCCATAGTCGAATCATCAATGTGCAGGGGGATCTACCGGGATACCGTCCCGTAGTCCCAAAGTAAAAGTGCAGGGGGATCTCCCGGGAATCGAACCCGTAGTCCCAAAGTAAACAAACAAGGGGGAGCTACCGGAATCCCACATCCGTAGTCCCAATGAAAATGCGCAATCAAAGCCAGAAACAAACCAAGGAATAAGGTACGAAAGACAAACGCAGATAGAACTAGCCTAGCATGCTTCACGTAGTGCAGTCAAAATAATTTAAGCAAGTAGGCAGTCAAATCAGCTAAACATGCTTTTCCTAATCTAGCATAAGTCATAACTCCAAGTAGAACAAAGCAAATAAGGATAAGAACTAAGTTTCCATAGCTTAAGTAAAAAAAATGGGATTTCATCAATCGGCTCAAGTACGCTCTCGTCACCTCACGTACAAGGCACTCAAATATCAAGTAAAATCCTAAGGGGAAAGGTCCCCCACACAAGGTTAGACAAGCCACTTACCTCGAACCGGCTCAATATCACTAGAAACCGCGCCTTTGCCACGAGTATCCGACTCCAAATGGCCCAAATCTATTCAATTCAATTACACATCGTGAATAATATTGCAAACAACTGATTCCACTATTAAATTTAAAGCTAGGGCGCAAAAATAGGTAAAATGACCAAAATGCCCCTCCTGCCAACATCTCGGAATCGAATAATTTTCACGTTTTCAGAACCCTCGTACTCTCACGAGTCCAACCATATAAAAATCTCCCAAATCGGAGGTCAAATGCCCCCTCAAAACCCAATAGTTTGGTCTATGAACTTTCACCCAATTTTCATTCAAAATCCGAAATTTAAAGATGAAATCGTGATTAGATTAGTGGGTATTAAGCATAAAAGAGTAGAGAATCGTTACCCAATCGTTGGTCTTGAAAACCCCTCGAAATTTCTCCCAAATCTGAGCTCTCTAGCTTGAGTTTTGTTAAAAATGGCTAAAACCCTCGTTTGAAATGTTTATAACTGTTCAAGAGTTTAAAGCATCACGAACGCGGAGGGTTACTCGCGTTCGCGAAGAAGAAATTATTAGCTGGCCAAAAATGTCGCGAAGGGAGGAATGCGAAAACGAAGGCCTGGGGTCTCAACCTATGCGAACGCGATGCAAGGGAACGCGAACGCGTTGAAGGAAAAATGGAAGGGCCAGAAATTGCCCTATGCGAGCGCGAAGTTGCACATGCGAACGCGATGGGGAAGGTGCTGATGCTATGCGAACGCGGTGTCTGGTACGCGAACACGTATAAGGAAATTGGCTCCCTCCAGGATTACACTACGCGAACGCGGTGGAGAGGCCGCAAACGCGATGAAGGGATAGGCTACTACTACGCGAACGCGATGGTTTCTTCGCGAACGCAAAGAAGAAATCTGGACCTGCAACTGCTGAGAGTTTTCTGCAATTTTTCAAACACTAAAATTCCCCGTTGGGCATCCGAAACACACCCGAGGCCCCCGGGACCTCAACCAAACCTACGGACATATTCCATAACATCATTCAAACTTGTTCCAATCCTTAAACCACCTAAAACAACGCCGGAAACACGAATTAATCAAAGATTCAAGCCTAAGAACTTCAAATTCTAACAAAACACACTTTCGATCAAAAACCTAACCAAACCTCGCCCGAATGACCTGAAATTTTGCACACACATCCCAAATGACATGATGGAGCTACTGCAACTTCCGGAATTCAAATCCGACCCTCGGATCAAAAACTCACTATCGGACCGGAAACTTCAAAAATTCAAACTTCGGCATTTCAAGCCTAAATGAGCTACGAACCTCCAAAATACATTCCGAACACGCTCCCAACCCCGAAATCACCTAACGGAGCTAACGGAACCATTGGATTTCCATTCCGAGGTCGTCTTCACACTGTTCCGATTACAGACCATTTTTCAACTCCTAAGCTCTCATTTAGGGACTAAGTGTCCCGAAACACTCCGAATCCTAACACCGAACGTCCCGGCAAACCAAAATAGCAGAAATGAACTTAGGTGAAGCAGTAAATGGGGGATCGGGGCGTAAATTCCAAAAATGACCGGCCGGGTCGTTAAATCCTCCTACACTTAAACATTCATTCGTACTCGAACGAGCATAGAGAACATACCTGAAGTAGTAAAAATATGAGGGTACTGGCTGCGCATATCCTGCTCGGTCTCCCAAGTCGCCTCCTCGGCCGGCTGACCCCGCTACTGAACCTTCACTGAAGCTATGTTCTTTGACCTCAACTTTCTGATCTATCTATCCAAAATAGCCGCTGGCTCCTCAACATAGGATAGATCCTTGTCCAATTGGACTGAAATGAAATCCAACACGTGTGACGGATCACCGTGATATCTCCGGAGCATCTAAACATGAAATACCGGATGGACTCCGGCTAGGCTGGGAGGTAAGGCAAGCTCATAAGCAACCTCTCCAACTCGCCTCAAGATCTCAAATGGGCCAATAAACCTCGGACTCAGCTTCCCTTTCTTTCCAAACCTCATGACGCCCTTCATAGGCGAGAACCAAAGCAGAACCCGCTCACCAACCATATATGAAACATCACGAACCTTCTTGTCCGCGTAACTCTTCTGTCTGAACTGGGCTGCACGGAGTCTATCCTGAATCACCTTAACCTTCTCCAATGCATCCTGGACTATCTCTATGCCCAATAGCCTGGCCTCACCCGGCTCAAACCAACCCACCGGAGATATACACCTCCTACCATATAAAGCCTCATATGGCGCCATCTGAATGCTGGACTGATAACTGTTGTTATAAGCAAACTCCGCCAATGGAAGGAAATGATCCCATGACCCTCCAAACTCAATCACGCATGCACGGAGCATATCCTCCAGAATCTGAATAGTGCGCTCGGATTGTCCGTCCGTCTGGGGGTGAAATGCCGTGCTCAACTCCACCCGAGTGCCTAACTCCTGCTGCATGGCTCTCCAGAACCGCGATGTAAACTGAGTACCTCTGTCTGAGATGATAGAAACTGGAATACTATGCAAACGGACGATCTCCCTGATATAAATCTCCGCCAACCGCTCCGATGAATAAGTGGTACACACAGGAATGAAATGAGCGGACTTGGTCAGCCGATCCACAATGACCCAAATGGAATCAAACTTCTTCAAGGTCCGAGGAAGTCCCGATACAAAGTCCATGGTGATACGCTCCCACTTCTACTCCGGAATCTCTATCTGCTGAAGCAACCCACCCGGACGCTGGTGCTCATACTTCACCTGCTGGCAGTTGAGGCATCTAGACACGTAATCAACTATATCCTTCTTCATCCGCCTCCACCAATAGTGCTGCCTCAAGTCCTGATACATCTTCGCGGCACCCGGATGGATGGAATACCGCGAACTATGGGCCTCTGCTAGAATCAACTCTCGAAGGCCATCAACATTGGGCACACAAATCCGGCCCTGCATCCTCAATACCCCGTCATCTCCAATGGTCACATCTCTGGCATCACCACGCTGAACCTTGTCCTGAAGGACAAGCAAATGAGGGTCATCATACTGCCGCTCCCTGATACGGTCAAATAGGGAAGACCGGGAAACCACACAGGCTAGAACCCGACTGGGCTCCGAAAGATCCAATCTCACGAACTGGCTGGCTAAGGCCTGAACATCCATCGCCATAGGCCTCTCTGAAGCTGGTAAATATGCCAAACTCCCCAAACTCTCCGCCCGGCGACTCAAGGCATCCGCCACCACATTGGCCTTGCCCGGGTGATATAGGATAGTGATGTCATAATCCTTCAGCAGCTCTAACCACCTCCTCTGACGCATATTGAGATCCTTTTGCTTGAGCAAGTGCTGTAAACTCTGATGATCAGTATAGATCTCACAAGGCACTCCATATAAATAATGACGCCAGATCTTCAAGGCATGAACAATGGCAGCTAACTCAAGGTCGTGGACAGGGTAATTCTTTTCATGTATCTTCAACTGTCTGGACGCGTAGGCAATCACCCTACCGTCCTGCATCAACACTGCTCCAAGGCCAACTCTCGAGGCGTCACAATAGACAGTATAAGACCCCGAACCGGTAGGCAACATCAAGATAGGGGCTGTAGTCAAAGCTGTCTTGAGCTTCTGAAAGCTCGCCTCGCACTCCTCTGTCCACTGAAATGGGGCACCCTTCTGGGTCAATCTAGTCATAGGGGCCGCAATCGATGAAAATCCCTCCATGAAACGACGGTAGTAGCCCGCCAAGCCAAGGAAACTGCGAATCTCTGTAGCTGAGGACGGCCTGGGCCAACTCTGCACGGCCTCTACCTTCCTCGGATCCACCCGAATACCCTCACTCGAAACCACGTGGCCTAAGAATGCCACAGAACTCAGCCAAAACTCACATTTTGAGAACTTTGCATATAACTTTTTCTCCCTCAAGGTCTGTAGCACGGTCCTCAGGTGCTGCTCATGATCTTCCCGACTCCGGGAATACACCAGAATATCATCAATAAAAACAATAACGAACGAGTCAAGATATGGCCTGAACACACTGTGCATCAAATGCATGAAAGCTGCTGGGGCATTGGTCAGCCCAAATGACATAACAAGGAACTCGTAATGACCATACCGAGTCCTGAAGGCAGTCTTCGGGATATCTGGCTCCCGAATCTTCAACTGATGGTAACCTGAGCGCAAATCAATCTTGGAAAACACCTGTGCGCCCTGGAGCTGGTCAAACAGATCATCAATACGAGGCAAAGGATAACGGTTCTTCACTGTAACTTTGTTCAACTGACGATAATCAATGCACATACGCATAGAACCATCCTTCTTCTTCACAAACAAGACAGGAGCACCCCACGGTGAGACACTGGGCCGAATAAAGCCCTTACCAAGCAATTCCTGCAATTGATCCTTCAACTCCTTCAACTCAGGAGGAGCCATGCGATATGGAGGAATGGAAATGGGCTGAGTGCCCTGCAACAGACCAATGCCAAAATCGATATCTCTATCGGGCGGCATGCTCGGAAGATCAGCTGGAAACACATCAGGGAAACCCGTACCACTGGAAATGAATCAACAGAAGGGGTATCAACACTGACATCTCTCACATAAGCTAAATACGTGGCACACCCCTTCTCAACCATACGCTGAGCTTTAAGGAAGGAGATAACTCTACTGGGAGTGTGATCTAAAGTACCACTCCACTCAATACGTGGAACACCTGGCATAGCCAGTGTCACGGTCTTGGCGTGACAATCAAGAATAGCATGATGGGGTGACAACCAGTCCATGCCCAGAATAATATCAAAGTCAACCATACCGAGTAACAATAGGTCCGCTCTGGTCTCAAAACCACGAATAGTAACCAAACATGACCGATATACGCGGTCCACAACAAGAAAATCTCCCACAGGAGTAGAAACATAAACGGAGGCACTCAAAGAATCCCGAGGCACACCCAAATGCGAAGCAAAATAAGAAGACACATAAGAATAAGTAGAGCCTGGATCGAATAGAACCGATGCCTCTCTGTGACAAACCGGTATAATACCTGTGATGACGGAATCGAAGGCAACCGCCTCAGTGCGAGCAGGAATACAATAATATCTGGCCCGACCCCTCTCGCGAGGGCGACCTCTATCTCCCCGGCCTCCGTTCCTGGCTGGCTGGGCAGGTGGGGCAGCAGCTGGAGCTGTGATCATAGCCTGAGAACTCTGAGGAGCCCGCTGCGGCTGAGCAGTCTGTGAAGATGCACCCCTACCAAGTCAGGGACAGTCCTTAACCATATGGCGTGTATCGCCACACTCGAAACAAGCTTTGGGAGGATGCGGTGGCTGTGACTGGCTGGGGCTAGGCCTGCTGGATTGACCTCTAGAAGTACCCCGCGCAGGAGGCGCGCTAGAAACTGGAGGCGCATAATAAGGCTCCTGAGGTGTAGGCGGAGCTGGAGTACTGCCGGCTGCTGGTAAAGCTGAATGTACAGGGCGGCCAGAATAACCCCTACCATAACGACCTGCTGATGGTGTACGGGCACCAGAGTAGTGACCCGACTCTCGAGACCTCTTGGCCTCCCTCTCCCCTCGCTCCCTGGCGAGCATACCCTCAATACTCCTAGCAATGCTCACTACCTGCTGGTAAGGAATATCCATCTCTAACTCTCGAGCCTTGCTGGACCGGATGGGCGGAATAAGACCCTCGATAAACCTCCGAACTCTCTCCCGAACTGTCGCAACCAAGGTCGGTGCATGCCTGGACAACCTGGTATAACGGATGGCATACTCTGAAACTATCATAACACCCTGGCACAAGTGCTCAAACTCCGCGCGCCATGAATCCCTGAGGCTCTGGGGAACAAACTCTCTCATAAACATGTCTGAGAACTGGGTCCAAGTCAGTGAAGCATCCTCGACTGGACTGTCTAACTCATAAGTACGCCACCAATCATAGGCGGCTCCCCGAAGCTGAAAGGCGGTGAAAGAAACCCCGCTAGACTCCACTATGCCCATAGTGCGAAAGATACGATGACACTCCTCCAAAAATCCCAAGGTATCATCTGATGCTAAGCCACTAAACACTGGGGGATCATATTTCTTGAACCTCTCTAGTCTACGCTGCTCGTCCTCTGAAGTAGCTGACGCATCCCTTGGCTGTACTGGTGTTGCAGGCGGTGCAGGAATAATATCCGGAGCCTGCTCAACCTGCACTCGCTGCTCGGGAGTGCGGATGGCGGGAGTCTATGCTCCTCCCTTAGCCTGGGATGTGGCTGCAGTAAGGGGAAGTAACCCGCCCTGAGCCAAGGTGGTGTACATGCTCATGAACTGAGCCAGAGTCTCCTGGAGCACTGACGGCGGTAGCAGGGGACGCGGGTGCCCGGTCCTCTCGTGTAGCACGTGTCTGTCACGACCCTAGTTCACCAACTGTGAACATGTCATGACGGCACCTGGTCCCCATGACCAGGTAAGTCTAACACTTGCGGAAATGTAATAATTGCGGAAAAATAGAGAAAATCAAATCAAATATCTAAAGGAAACTGTACTGAATGCCGCATGGCAAGTACAACTCAACATCACAAGTCTAAAACAATTCCCAAAACCCGAAAACTCACAAATCACAAGCTAAGGGATACAAAAGAGGCTCTGACTCAAGAATATCTATACTAAGGAGAAATACTGAAATAGCTATACTTATTACAGAAAGCTGGAAAGGGACTCCTCGGTCTGCGGACGTAGCAGATATACCTCGAAGTCTCTACCGATACGCCTCCTTCCAAGGCTGACAGAACTGAGCGGAAGTACCTGTATCTGCACAACAAAAATGTGCAGAAGAGTAGCATGAGCACACCACGGCGGTGCCCAGTAAGTATCAAGACTAACCTCGATGGAGTAGTGACGAGGAACAGTCAAGACACCTACCGGTCAAATAAACAGTATAATCATAGGAATAATAGAAACGATTAATAAATATGTAAGGACTACATGAATATCCAAGAATGCTACTATTCACAATAAGGGAAATGGATAACAAGTAACGACGAGAATATAATAAATGATGCTACGAAATGACGGCAGAATCACAATCCAAATCCTAAGGTCAGTACACAGCAAGGGGAAAAACAAGTCAATAACTCATATCCTACAATGATGTTCACATAAGGTCTTAATCAACCCTTTCAACAATTTTACCAAGTTTCGGACAAACCACAACTCACGAGAACCCAGCATCTGAAATCAAACACCCGGCATCCTGTGCCCCATCAATCTCACGGTCGTGCTGACAACTCACTGGCTAACTAGGGCCACTTTCACGTATAAAATGGATAAAAGAGGGCGTACCTCCACCCTTAGCAAAAACAGGAGGAATTCACCTCTAATAGGAGTGTTTAGCTACGTGTATGCTTGTGCAAGTGTCTTAACAAGAATTCTACCAACTAGTAAACATGAAGAGGAGAACGGACCGCACGTACGATGTTTCCTCACAACTTCCAAGCGATAAAGCTCATACAGGTAAGCAACCCACAATTACAATATTAAACAAAAAGGAATGCCTCCACAGGCCGTCACAATTCTTTACAATCAACCCCTGACATAGCCAACCTTATTTCGCCACGCGTGCAAATAATAATATAATAGGCACCGCCTTATTTCGCCACACGTGCATCACAATGTTCCCACCTTATTCCGCCATATGCGCAACCCACATATAAGCATATAACATATCCACCTTATTACGCCGCATGTGCAAAACATCAATAACAACAATAGCACGGCAAAGACCTCGTGCAACCCATCAACAACAACTGCACGGCAGAAACCTCATACATCACAGTAGCAATAACCGCACGGCAGAAACCTCGTGCATCACAATATCAACAACCGCATGGCAGAAACCTCGTGCATCACAATATCAACAACCGCACGCCAGAAACCTCCTGCATCACAATATCGACAACCGCACGGCAGAAACATCGTGCATCACATTATCAATACAACACAACAAATGACAATATATACAGGAACAAAGCAAGAGAATCAACTCAAGAAATTCCGTTCACCAAAAAGATGGTGCAACTAACTCACAAGGAATATCCGTAACGGGGAAATGCTAAGTGCAATAAGAACAACTCAACAAGGGAGAAATAATATGAAACAACGATTTCATAATACTAAGTTCAACAACAAGGAAGTTAACATAAATTAAATAAATTACAATTTAAGGAAATATCAATTAAACATAGGATATCTAACTTCTTTCCAATTAGGACCAATTAGTTATACGAGAGATAGAAAGTAATGCTTCCAAATAAAGACAAGCAGTTAGGAGTGATAATGTGACTATAGAAGGGTAATGTCTACAGTGAAACAAGTGAAAGTCAATTAGGCAACAAGATTAAGCCAAAAAGGGCAAATAAATTCCAAGTAAGACATGTAAAGGTGAAGCTAATAACAAGGAACTCAATCGCATCAAGAACAACTTCATATTCGGTGATTACAAGGATATAGGAGCCTAAAAAGGACAATTTTCCACAAATAAATCCGAGCACGCACTCGTCACCTTGCGTACAAGGAATACAATCAACAAAGAAGACTCAAATCCTAAGGGGAAGTCCCCACACAAGATTAGGCAAAATACTTACCTCAAACCGGCTAAAATCAGCTAGCAACCACGTTCTTGCCACGAGTACTCAACTCCAAATGGCCCAAATCTATTCAATTAAATCACACATTGTAAATAACATCTCAAGCAACTGATCCTACTATTTAATTCAAAGCTAAAGCGCGAAATTAGGCAAAATGACCAAAACGCCCCTCAGGCCAACGTCTCGGAATCGGATAATTTTCACATTTTCAGAAACCTCGTACTCTCACGAGTCTAACCATATAAAAATCTCAAAAATCGGAGGTCGAATGCTCCCTCAAAACCCAATAGTTTAGTCAATGAACTTTCACCCAAATTCTTCCATTTTTGATCCTTAATTCGAATTTAAAAGGTGGATTTAACTACTAAATGATAGAATATAATCAGAAAGGATCA
>NW_017676936.1:31648-36881 GCF_001879085.1 Nicotiana attenuata
ATTAAATTACAAATCGTAAATAATACTGACAAACAACTGATTCCACTATTGAAATTAAAGCTAAGGCGACGAAAAGTAGGTGGAATCGAACCAAAATCGCCCCTCACGGCCAACGTCTACGGAACCGGTAATTAATTTCACATTTTGAGAAACCTCGTACTCTCACGAGTCTAACCATATAAAAATCTCAGAAATCGGAGGTCGAATGCTCCCTCAAAACCCAATAGTTTAGTCAATGAACTTTCACCCAAATTCTTCCATTTTTGATCCTTAATTCGAATTTAAAAGGTGGATTTAACTACTAAATGATAGAATATAATTAGAAAGGATCATAGAAATGTTACCCAATAATCTCCTCTCCAAAATCCTCTCAGAATCGCCCTTGCCCGAGCTCAAAATTGATTTTCAAACTTATGAAATTAAACCCTCGAAATTTCCTATTTCTGCCCAGACATTTCCGCTTCTGCGGACAAGGGACCGCTTCTGCGGTCCCGCTTAAGCGGCAAAATAACCGCTTCTGCGGTTTCTCATTAAAGGGGGAAATTCTGCTTTTGCGGACACATGACCGGTCCAGCGGTTCCGCTTCTGCGGTCTCTGAGGGGAAGCCAAAAATCGCTTCTGCGATGAGGAAGCCGCTTCTGCGGTTCCCAAACCGCAGAAGCGAAAATACCAGAAGGGAAAACATACCAGCTGCAACAACTTAGAAAATTTCCCCGTTAACCACCCGAAATCATCCCGAGGCCCCCGGGGCCTCAACCAAAAGCACCAATACCACCTAATACCTTATTCAAACTTGCACCAATCCTCAAAACACCTCAAACAACACCGGAAACCCGATTAAATCAAGGATTCAAGCCTAAGAACTTCAAATTCTAACCAAATACGCTTTCGATCAAAAACCTAACCAAACCTCGTCCGAATGACCTGAAATTTTGCACACACATCTCAAATGACATGACAGAGCTACAACAACTTCCGAAATTCAAATCCAACCCTCGGATCAAAAACTCACTATCGGACCGGAAACTTCAAAAATCCAAACTTCGGCATTTCAAGCTTAAATTAGCTACGGTCTTCCAGAATACATTCCGAACACGCTCCCAACCCCGAAATCACCTAACAGAGCTAACGGAACCATCGGATTTCCATTCCGAGGTCGTCTTCACACTATTCTGATTACGGACCATTTTTCAACTCTTAAGCTCTCATTTAGGGACTAAGTGTCCCAAAACTCTCCAAAACTCAACACCGAACGTCCAGGCAAACCAAAATAGCAGAAATGAACTTAGGGGAAACAGTTAATGGGGGATCGGGGCGTAAATGCTAAAAATGACCGGTCGGGTCGTTACATCCTCCCACACTTAAACATTCGTTCGTCCTCGAACGAGCATAGAGAACATACCTGAAGTCTTCAAGTCACTGAGTGCGCACTTCCAACATACACCCGCGGGTGATCCCACGTCACCCCAATCCACTTAAGCATGACGACACCATCTCAACTGAAATTTAGCCTTCCTAGCAACACCACTAAGCTTACAAGCCAGAATTCTTACCTTCCATCCATTTCCAAAAGACCCGATCCTACATTCATATCCGGTATCAGTCTCAACCAGCTACTTCAATACCAGCCAACACACACAGGGTACAACCACACAACATACCACATCACACATAGGCCCACAATAACATTTCTGATAGCAATACTTGCCTGAGATCAAATCCGTACCGGCCATAAGCCTCATATTCAACAGGAACTCTTTTCAAACCTCCACAACACTGGCGATGATACAATAACCACGAAAACCGCATAACAAAACACCCGAATAATCAAATCTCAGCCAACACCAACGGGTACACACCCCACAAAGCTAAAACTAAACGAAGCATAGAACGGAAATGACCGAATATGAGAGAGGAAACACATAAGGGAACTAACAAAGCAAAATCACACTAGCACAAAATCTTCTAAAACACAAAATACGACAAAAAACAACTCTAACAAACGTTGCTACCTGAATGAAGCTTAATCGCTTGGAAGTTGTGAGGAAACATCTACGTGCGGTCCGTTCTCCTCTTCATGTTTACTAGTTGGTAGAATTCTTGTTAAGACACTTGACAAGCATACACGTAGTTGAAACACTCCTATTAAGGTGAATTCCTCCTGTTTTTGCTAAGGGTGAGGTACGCCCTCTTATAATTTTATACGTGAAAGTGGCCCTAGTTAGCCAGTGAGTTGTCAGCACGACCGTGAATTGATGGGGCACAGGATGCCGGGTTTTGATTTCAGATGCTGGGTTCTCGTGAGTTGTGGTTTTGTCCGAAACTTGGTAAAATTGTTGAAAAGGGTTGATTAAGACCTTATGTGAACATCATTGTAGGATATGAGTTTATTGACTTGTTTTTCCCCTTTGCTGTGTATGACCTTAGGATTTGATTGTGATTCTGCCGTCATTTCATTAGCATCATTTATTATATTCTCGTCGTTACTTGTTATCCATTCCCTTATTGTGAATAGTAGCATCTTGGATATTCATCTAGTCCTTACATATTTATAAATCGTTTCTATTATTCCTATGATTATACTGTTTATTTGACCGGTAGGTGTCTTGACTTTCCTTCGTCACTACTCCATCGAGGTTAGTCTTGATACTTACTGGGCACCGCCGTGGTGTGCTCATGCTACTCTTCTGCACATTTTTGTTGTGCAGTATACAGTACTTCCGCTCAGTTCTGTCAGCCTTGGAAGGAGGCGTACGGTAGAGACTTCGAGGTATATCTGCTACGTCCGCACCGAGGAGTCCCTTTCCAGCTTCTGTAATAAGTATAGCTATTTCAGTATTTCTCCTTTGTATAGATATTCTTGAGTCAGAGCCTCTTTTGTATCCCGTTAGCTTGTGATTTGTGAGTTTCCGAGTTTTGGGAATTGTTTTAGACTTGTGATGTTGAGTTGTACTTCCATGCGGCATTCAGTACAGTTTCCTTTAGATATTTGATTTGATTTTCTCTATTTTTCCGCAATTATTACATTTCCGCAAGTGTTAGGCTTACCTGGTCATGGGGACCAGTGCTCGTCATGAGCATGTTCACAGTTGGTGAACTAGGGTCGTTGACAAGTTTGGTATCAGAGCTCTAGGTTCAATAGGAGTCACAGATCAAAGCCGGTTTTATTTAGTCTGCTTGGATCGGTAACGGAACGTTTTGTACTTATCTGAGAAGCTATGTATACGCGTTAGGACGTTCCATTTCATTGATCTCCCTGTCGTGCGAGATTTTTTGAACACCACAATCCTAAGCCTCTGTCTTCTAACTCTTCTCACAGATGGTGATGGGACACGTACTACCCGAGGTGATCAGGCACCCGCGCCCCTACTACAGCCGTCGAAGGTCGGGGCCGGGGTAGAGTTCGAGGACGCGCACGTGGTACAGCGAGAGCGCCTGCGGCGAGCTGCCGCGATGTACCCAGCAGATCCAGCCGGAGCCATGCACCTGACACGCCCACTGCTACTACTACCCCAGCCATTCAGGAGCTTTGGCAACAGTTCATGAGTATGTACACCACTTTGGCTCAGGCAGGATTGGGCTTCCCTTGCTGCAAGCCCATCCAAGGCCGGGTGGAGCATAGACTCCTGCCACCCGCACTCTGAAGCAGCAAGTGCATGTTGGGCAGGTCCAAAGATTATCCTGCGCCGCCTGTGGCACCAGTTCAGTCCGAGGGCATGGCAAAGCGGCTTCCGAGCAGGAGCAGATGAGATTAGAGAGGTTCCAAGAAGTATATCCTTCTCGTGTTCAGTGGAATCTAGCATCAAGACATGCCTTGGGGTTTTTCTTGATGAGGTTACCGATCCTCCGTACTAATGGGTAATTTCCTCCTTTGGATCGAGTGGGTTTCTTTCACTATTTTTCAGCTTCGGGAACCGTGCCTATGTATTGGATGGCGCACTAATGAGTTAGTACAAGCCCAGAACGAAGCAGCTTCACTGACTTGGACTCAGTTTTTCAGATATGTTTTCTGATGATGAGTTTTGTTCCTCAGAGCCTTAGGGATCATGGCGCCGGAGTTTGAGCATTTGCGCCAGGTGCTATGACCGTCTCGGATATGCTGTCCGTTACACCAGTTTGGCTAAGAGCACGCCTCAGCCTGGTTTCTACTGTTGCGAGAAGGTTCGTCGTCAGTTGGAGGGGCTCATCCCTATCATCACGGTCCAGATGGCCCGTGAGTTGGGATGGATATTCCGTATTAGCAAGTGGTGAATTATTTTAAGGAGATAGAGGTATGCAGCTAAAGAGAGAGAGGCAGGCAGGGTCATGAGGGAGAGGCAACGAGATCAGGAGAGAGAGCTTGAGGAGCGAGAAGACCTCGGTAGGCCGGTGAATATTACTGGTCCTTATTTTGGGGCAGGGTCGCTCATGATAGGTTTTGCGGGTCAGCTTAGTTCAGTTCGCGTTTCAGGCTTTGCCATGGTGACTCAAGGAGCTCATTAGGTCTCGGAGTACCCGCTCGCACAGTTCTCCACCGCCTTCGTCAGCAGAAGGGTGCTTTTGAGTGTGGATGATACTAGCCACAGTGAATGAGAGATTGTCCCAGATTCGGACCGGTGTTCCCAGCGAGGTATTCCGGCAGGTAGAGGGCGCCCAGAGGGGGGAGCTCGGCTCGTTGATGTGTTTCATATAAGTAGGCTTGAGGCGGTGCGCCAGTTGAATGACATTACAGGTACGGATTCGGTTTGTTATAGAGGGGCACTATCTGTAGTTTCACCACAAGTTCCTGCTTATTGGAGCGAGTCTCCTTGTTTGTTGTTCCATTATGGAGGTTTATGATTTTACTTTGTTACGTTGATTATTCTGTGGGGCAGGTTCTATTAGTGATAGCGTGTTCTATCGTCCGTTTGCTAGCTGGTTGTCGAGAAAGTTATCGAGGCTAGCAGTAAATTCTTGTTTTCTGTGTCGGTAGTTTGATGTGGTCTCTAATATTCTTGGTTACGAGCATGTTAGATATTCTATTCTCCACTGGTGTGGGAGCCAGCATGGTGTTGGTAAATTTTGTAAGATGGATATTATCTAGTGAGAGTCTCTGGATTGTCGATGGGTATGCACCTTCTGTGATTCAGTAATGAGGGCGGGACCCTCGTGGATTTCAGGTGTTTTGATATGTTGAGACGCGAGTTGTGTACTGGCGGTGAGTTATATCAGTATAAGATCCCTTGTAGTCTTTTATTGATGCTTTCAATCTTTC
>NW_017676937.1:0-3718 GCF_001879085.1 Nicotiana attenuata
GTACTAGTGAGAAGCAAAAATTTCACTATATTAGTTGGTCTACGGTGTGCCAACCTAGACATAAAGGGGGCTTGGGACTACATAGGGCAAAAGACAAAAATGTGTGTACCTTGGCCAACCTAGCTTGGAGAGGCATAACCAACACTACTACTCCTTGGGCTAACCTCATCATTAATACTTATGCTAATCCTCGGAATACTAGGAAAAAATCCTTCATTTGGAGGGGCATTTTAAAAGGGTGGGAAGTTTTCTCCAAAGGTATTATTTGGCATTTACATCACCTTTCCAACTTAAACATTTGGGAATCCAATTGGATCCCAAACATAGGGAGTCTTAGAAACACAATAGAAGGCCCTCTATCCAAGAATGACCATAAACTTACAATTGCTAATATTTATGATGGCAAGGAATGACACTTTGATGCTATATCCCTCAACCTACCGGAAGATGTCAAGGATACCATATCCAAAATAAAAATACGTGTTAAACTTCCTATTAGAGATACCCCTATCTGGTCCCTTAACACTAAAGGTATTTTCACGATCAAATCTTGTTACTCTCTAATATACATTATTGATGATAATAAATTAGACTTCCAGTGGATTTGGAGTCTACCTTGCCCTAATAAGATAAAATTTTTCCTTTGGCAATGTCTTCATAATAAAATTCCTTGTAGACAATACCTGACAAAAATTGGCCTTAACATAGATCCTTATTGCCCAATTTGTAGAAACCAAGCAGAGGAATCTATCTCTCATATCTTTCTTGAATGCCAGGCTACTAACCATCATTGGGATACCTTTGGTTGGAACAATTTCTATAAGGACAATGGAGAACACTGGCTAATCCAACTGAAAAACCTTAACTACTGCTTCAAAAACCCCCTGTTAAGCTGGAACCTTTTCTTTCCCTTTGCAATTTGGTATATTTGGATAAACAGAAATAATAACAATCATAATACTACCAACTTGCCCATAAACTTCCATCACATCACTAGTAAAGCTATAGAATTCCATCTCCTAACGGATACTAATATCTTACACGTACCAAAAATGCTTATTAAGGTTAAATGGCACAAACCTCCAATGGGATGGTACAAACTAAACATTGATGCCGGCTTCTATAGAGATAAGCAAAAATGTGGTCCAGGTGGAGTCATCCGGAATGCCAAAGGAGACTGGATCGTGGGTTACACCAAATGTGCCAATGCATATGGCTCCCTTCACGCAGAAATAAAAGCTCTACTAGAAGGACTTAAAACAGCTCATGAATGGGATTTGTTTCCACTTCAGATTGAAACGGATTCCACGGAGGTGATTCTATCAATACAACAAGGAAATCACCTATTTACTAAGATTTTATTAAAATGCAGGTTGTTAATGCACCAAGGGAAGCAGGTAATGCTCAACCACGAGTTCCAGCAAGGGAATAGGACTCCTCACTAGCTTGCATGCATGGGATCTGATAATACAAGGAAAAAGAAGAAAGTTTTTGTTGCCCCACCTGAAGAAGTGAAAACCCTAGTACAAAAAGATGTATTAGATAAACCCGTTTTTGAAAAACTTCTATTGTATGATGCTTGCAACATGTTAGTAAGCCTAGGTAATTATAGTGTCCTATGTGATACTAACTACAAGTCCCATGTAATGGATGTTCCTTAACTTTTAATATATTTACTTCCTGTTTGCTCAAAAAAAAAAAAAAAACTTGGCAAAGTTTAGAATATAATAATAATAATAAAAAGTTAATAAATGTATGTTTTTCTTGTCGTTTATAGTTTGGGTCAATGGGAAATTAAAGAGACTTTGTTTTTCATGAATTTGACCCACGGATGCAACACAGCTTTTGCCACTTTCAAGTACGTACTAAGTGTTCCTAGTGACATATATGTCGATAAAATAAGTGTTATTTTTTTAGGTTTAAGTTAATATACGATAATATCAGAGCCAGGATTTCAAGCTTATGTGTTCTGATTTCTAATCATTGTAAGTTATTGGATTCTAAATCAATAATTTACAAATATTCAGTAGAATTTTTTAGACAATACAGGGTTCGAACCAAGGCTACTGAATTCGGCCGAACCTATTTCCGAAACTCTAGTTCCGTCCCTGAACAATACAACACCTACAACCCCCGTCTCAACCAATTAAGTTCATGAGGTTGACGATATGAATCTTCATTCCTTTCATTTAGCTCAACTCATATCATCGTCATTACCAAAATAAAATAAAAGTATAAGTAAAATAGATAATAATAATAATAATAATAATAATAATAATAATAATAATAATAAGAAGAAGAAGAAGAAGAAGAATAAAGAAGTTCTCTATAAACTATTCCCAATTACTAGTAGGTACTATATTGATTTTTCTCTTCCATTGTGCTTTATCTTTAACTAAATTTTCATCAATTTCAAGTATTCATCATGATTGACGATTTTTGTGCTGGTTGTCAGCTTACCACAACCCTCATCATTTATCCGAGATTGGGATCGATAGTGTGAGCAAACTCACACAGATGGAGTTATACTAAGTGCGGCATGAAAATATATATAAAATAAAGTATTATATATCTTATTATGATCAATTAAATTGCACAAATAATATAAAAATCATTACACAATATGGTTAGTAGAAATTGGGGATTTGGGAAGAATTAGGGCCTTTTGACTTTTCTTTATTTAGACCTCGTTTTGGGGTCGAATTTGAATATAAATTACATATTCGGGATCGTGGGTGAATGAGTGATATGGTTTTGGTCCGAACCTCGTGTTTTGACCAAGCGGGCTCGGGTCGATTTTTGGGATTTTGGGAAGAATGATTGGAAAGTTGTAACTGAACATAGGAATTGGCTTGTTTAGCTCTTATTGATGGTATTGAGTCAATTATGCATAGATTCAATTGAGTTGGAGATGAATTCGAGAGGAAAAGCGGTTATTGTGGATTGATTTGGCCGTGGAAGTTGAGGTAAGCGTTTGGTCTAACCTTAGCTTGAGGGAATAGGAGCTGAGTCTTATTTGCTACTTGCTAATTGTCGAGTACGATGTATAGGCATGGTGATGAGTATCTATACATTGGTGTCTAGCATGACCGTGAGTCCTTATATTGCGAATATCCTGGTTTTGTTATAGCTTCCATACTTAATTGATGATTTCTATATGTTGTAAAGAGTATGTGAAAGGAAATTGTGATCTTTGAACTTCGTGGAGCGTTGGCTCGAGTTGAAATACAAATTGTGAAGGTATATGAGATATTTAAATCCTTGGAGCGTTGGGTCAAGTGATAATGTGAACTAAGAGATGAAAGTGAAAGAAAGAGAAAGAGTTATTGGTTTATCTCCCTTGCCGGGACGTGTTGTTTTGTTGATTTTCTCCCTTGCCGGGACATGGAAATTTATTGATATTGTTCCCTTGCCGGGATTTAATTGTTTAATTGCATTCCCTTGCCGGGATTTCTATCATTATTTGTTTACTTTCTTGCCCCTTATTTGTGATTCTTGTTTGGGTGAGGAAGAGTGATAAAGCACGAAGGGTGATGTCGTGCATTGTATGATATTTGTGGATCGGGTTGCACGCCGCAACAATGCTAAATGATATGGATCGAGTTGCACGCCGCAACAATGATATTTGTGGATCGGGGTGCACGCCGCAATAATTCTAACTGATATGGATCGGGTTGCACGCCGCAACAGTGTTGTTATATATTGGGATCGGGTTGCG
>NW_017676937.1:4809-23827 GCF_001879085.1 Nicotiana attenuata
GCGAGAACACGCGCTTCCTCATCTACCGCTCAGCAGCCCGAGCCCCCAGCAGCAGCTCCCGCCAGGGGTAGAGGGCGAGGCCGAGGCCGTGCTAGAGGCCGAGGTAGGGGCAGAGCTCAGCCCCGAGCAGCAGCACCAGTGGCGGAGCCTCAGGTTGATTTCAAGGAGGAAGTTCCAACCCCAGCGGTTCCGGTGGGCCCAGCTCAGGTCCCAGAGGGGTTCATTGCCACCCCAGTTCTTCAGGATGCTCTTGTCAGATTGGTGGGCCTCATGGAGAGTGCCTACTGAGCGGGTTTTCTTCCAGTAGCACCAGCCACTTCTCAGGCTGGAGGAGGGGCTCAGACTCCTGCTACACGCACTCCGGAGCAGGTGGCTCCCCAGGTTCAGGTTTCAGTGGTTCAGCCAGCTATGGCAGTTCAGCTGGGTGTAGTGACTCAGACCGGCGATGGAGCAGCTATGTTTGCCGATGCTTTCTGGAGATTGGACATGTTTACCAAGCTCTTCACTACTACATTCAGCGGTGCATCTACTGAGGATCCCTAGGATTATCTGGATAGTTGCCACGAGGTTCTTCGGAACATGGGCATTGTTGAGACCAATGGGGTCGATTTTGCTACATTTCACCTATCTGGATCCGCCAAGATTTGGTGGAGGGATTACTATTTAGCCAGGCCAGCAGGGTTGCCATCTTTGACATGGGAGCAGTTTTTAGTGTTGTTTCTGGAGAAGTTTCTCAATGTGACTCAGCGAGAGGCTTTTCGGAGGCAGTTTGAGCGCCTTTAGTAGGGTTCCATGACGGTCACTCAGTATGAGACCAGGTTCATTGATCTAGCTCGCCATGCTCTTGTCATACTTCCCACCGAGAAAGAGAGAGAGGGTGAGGAGATTTATTGATGGCCTTATTCAGCCGATTCGTCTTCAGATGGCCAAGGAGGCCGTGAGCGAGATCACTTTTCAGGAGGCGGCCAATGTGGCCCGCGGAGTTGAGATGGTTCTGTCATAGGGAGGTGGTCATCGGTCGGATAAGAGGCCCCGTCATTTAGGCAGATTCAGTGGTACCTCGTCTGGAGGTAGAGATTCTTATGGTAGAGGCCGTCCTCCTAGGCCCTTTCAGTCCGCTCTCCAGGTCTCTCATGGTACTTCAGGCGGTCGGGGTTCTCAGACGCACTATTCTGATCAGCAGCCTTACAATGCACCACCGGCTCCCATCAGTGCACCGCCACTTCTGAGTTTCCGAGGTGGTCATTCAGGCCGCCAGGGTCAGCCTCTGTTTCCTCAGCTACAGCATTCGGGTGGATGTTATGAGTGTGGTGAGTATGGTCACATCAGGAGGGCTTGCCCGAGGTTGAGGGGTGCTCAGCCACAGCAGCAGGGTCCCCGTCCTATGATTCAGGCACTAGATATTCCACTTGAGGAGAGGAGAGGGGAGCTGGATAAGGAAACCTCTGAGCTTTATGACCAGTTGCCGCTTTGGAGGCTGAGAATGCCCAACTGCTTGCTCGACCTTCTCCGTCTAATGCTTTTGATTTACCTAACGTCCCTCGGCAGTTGTACAAATAATGGATCTATGCTGAGGCCCGACTGGATGTGTTCTGTGACTTACATGCAACGGGCTCCGTTTATGAGGCGGCTCTTGAGGATGCTCGGGTTAAGGCTCGCGAAGCTCGGCTTGCTTGTGGCTATGACCCTGTTATGCCTCAACCTAGCGAGGATGATGAGGAAGAGGGCATCGGCTCATAGAGGATGCTTGGTATGATTCTATTTACTCTCAAGGCGAGGTGGAGAGGATGCTGGGGGCCGTGACGGTGATGGTGTCGATGGTCAAGGTGGTGATGTCTTCATAGACCGAGCTAGCGAGGGTGTTGAAGGCCGTGACAGTGATGGCCAGTAGTTTTCTTTTGACTTTATTGTGTATTTTTGTCAACGTCTTCAAGAGCCTTTGTAAAAAACTCTTCATTTGTGAATATCAAAGTTGATATTTTTTTTACTTGTACCTTTTTTGTTTGATGCGGTTTGTTTCTATACTTGTATGTTTTACTTGTGTTTACATGTTTTGCTTCTTTATCCTTTTTATTGTTCTCGTCCTTTAGCTGGCCGTAGCCTTTAGGTTGAATAGCCTTGGGCCATATCGTCCCTTTGTTTATGTAGGGCGAGTGTGTCTCTTAGTTGAGATGTGGTTGTGACGACCCAAAGGGTCATCACCTGTTTTCTCTCTCATTCCGTGCTTCCGAGGCCTTGAAAAACCTCATTTTTACTTGCCTCGATTTGCGTGCGCAGTCCGGGCGCGTAGCCGGAAAGCTTAAATGTGAATTCTGTGTAAAAATTGATGAACTTTGATATTAATATGATTAAAGTTGACTTGGGTCAACATTTTGGGTAAACGGACCCGGACCCGTAGAAAAATATGGGACTCGGGCGTATGCCCGGAATCGAAATCCGAGGTCCCGAGCCCGAGAAATGAATTTTTTTGTGAAATTGTTTTTCTGAAATTATTAAGAAAATTGGAAATTAAAATTTATTAAAAGACTGTGGTATTGGGTTCGTATTTTGGTTCCGACGCCCGGTACAAGTCTTATATATGTTTTAAGCGCTTTCTGTGAAGTTTGGTTGAAATCGGATGTCATTTGACGTGTTCCGGACCTAAAACTCTATGTTTGAAAGTTTATGAAGTTAGAATGAAAAAATGATGATTTTGAGGTTTGATTCATTGATTTTAATGTTGTTTTGGCGATTTGATCTCTCGGTTAAGTTCGTAGGAGGTTGTTGAGTTAGTGTGTATGTTTGGTTAGGAGCCCCGAGGGCTCGGGAGTGATTCAGAGGTGGTTCGGGGTAGTTTTGGACTTAGGGAGTTAGAAGATTTTCTGCAATTTTTACACAGTGAATTCCTTCTTCGCGTTCGCATTCTTCCCTCGCGTTCGCATAGCTTCAGTATTGGCCCCCTTCGCGTTCGCATCTCCATCATCGCGATAGCGTAAGTCAAACTCAGGCCCCAGAAATTTCCTTCTTCGCGTTCGCATTCAAATGTTCGCAAACGCGTAGCTTTACAACCCTCTTCATCGCGTTCGCGTGGTTCTTAACGCGTTCGCGTATAACAATACCTGGACCCCCCAGCTTCCTATTTCGCGTTCGCATCCTTTCCATCGCAAACGCGATAAAGCGACCAGTTGCCCATCGCGAATGCAACCTCCCTCCCGCGAACGCGTAGGGCAAAATCGCCCAGTTATAATTTAAGTCCAGAAACAGAATAGTTACGGGTTTAACTCAAATTTCTCACGAGCTCTCTTCTTCCCCAAGCTCTAGGACTCCATTGAAGCCCCCATTCTTCAAGACCATTTGGATAAGTAATTTCCCACCCATTTCCTTCATCTTCCTTCATCAATTAATGAGTTTCTAAGCCTAAACCATGTAATCTAGGGTTGGAATTGGGGGAAAAAGGTAGAATTAGGGCTTTTATATTTTCTTTGATTTATTCCTCGTCTTGGGGTCGAATTTGAAAACAAATTGTATATCCGGGCTCGTGGGGGAATGGGTGATGTGAAATTGGTTCGAACCTCGGGTTTTGACCAAGCGGGCGCGGGGTCGATTTTTGGAATTCTAGGAAGAAAGCTTAGAAAACTATATTTAGGCATTGAGTTTGATTTGTTTAGCTTATATTAATATTATAAAGTCATTATTTCATAGATTTGACTGAGTTGGAGCCGAATTTGAGGGGTAAAGCTATACTAGAGGCTTGAGTTGAGTTTGGAGCATTCGAGGTAAGTGTTTGATCTAACTTTGGCTTGAGGGAATAAGAGTAGAGTATTATTTGCTAATTGCTAAATGTGGAGTACCGTGTATAGGCATGATGACGAGTATCTATACACCGGAGTCTAGCATGACCGCGAGTCTTTATTTGTGCTTATTTGGGATTCTGTAGTGACTCTTCCTTGTTTAATTGATAGTTGTTATATAATGTGAACAATATGAAGAGGAAATATGACTTGTAAACTCCTTGGAGCGTTGGCTCGAATTATGACTTAGTTAGGAAGTAAGAAATGAACGAAGGAGAAAGAGATGTAATTATTCCCTTGCCGGGATGTGTAAGTTATTGTCGTTGCTCCCTTGCCGGGAACTAGCTGTTTACTTGTATTTTCCCTCGCCGGGATAGTTGAATTGATACTTGTTCCCTTGCCGGGAAACCATATATATATTATGAGAAGGGATCGTGTGGCACGCCGACCACATTATATATTATGAAATAGGATCGTGTGGCACGCCGACCACTTATATATTATAAAATGGGATCGTGTGGCATGCCGGCCACTTATATATTATGAAATGGGATCGTGTGGCACGCCGACCACTTATATATCATGAAATGGGATCGTGTGGCACGCCGACCACGTATTCTGTGTTTAAGAGAATAGTTGTAGTTTTCCTTATTTATTCCTACCGTTCTATTTTATCTGTCATCCCCAAAATTATGTTCCCCTCCCAGTCTTAATTATTACCTTCCGCTGTTATCTTTGTAGTGTTTGTATATATATATCTGCACAGGTTGATTGGTAGTCCTGTCTAGCCTCGCCACTACTTCGCCGGGGTTAGGCCAGGCACTTACCAGCACATGGGGTCGGTTGTGCTGATGCTACACTCTGTGCATCTTTTTGCACAGATCACAGTAGCGGAGCAGGAGCTTTTAGGCAGTAGTAGGAGCATTGGGAGCTGGTTCAGTCCAGAGATTCCCGAGGTAGCCTTGCTGACGTCCGCATGGCCCGGAGTCTCTATTATCCTTGTTTTTCATTTGATTTCCTTTGTATCGGATCAGACAGTACTGTGTTTTTATTCAGACTTTGTATTTAGCATTCTGTAGAAGTTCGTGAGTTAGTGACACCAGACCTGGGTAGAGATGTATTTGAGCTTCCGCACTTGGTTTCAGTTATTTATGTTTTGAGACTTCCGCTTTTATATTAATTATCTCGTCTTTCTTTATATTGTTGATGTTGTCAAGAAAGGTATTAAATTAATTGGCTTTCCTAGCTCCTATTAGTAGGCGCCATCACGACTCCCGAAGGTGGGAAATCCGGGTCGTGACAAGTTGGTATCAGAGCACTAGGTTACATAGGTCTCGCTACTCACGGACAAACTTAGTAGAGTCTGAGGGATCGGTACGGAGACGTCTGTATTTATCCCCAGAGGCTACGGAGTTAGGAAAATTTCACTTTTGTTCTTTCTTATCGTGCGATTCTGTTTCTCAAATACTGATTGTCTTTCTACTCTGTTCTTTCGTAGATGGCGAGAACACGTGCTTCCTCTTCTACCGCGCAGCAGCCCGAGCCCCCAGCAGCAGCTCCTACGAGGGGCAGAGG
The DNA here is from genome assembly GCF_001879085.1 of Nicotiana attenuata. Classification (NCBI taxonomy): domain Eukaryota; kingdom Viridiplantae; phylum Streptophyta; class Magnoliopsida; order Solanales; family Solanaceae; genus Nicotiana; species Nicotiana attenuata. The sequence goes on from NW_017676937.1 coordinate 10,155, forward strand.
GCGAGGCCGAGGCCGTGCCAGAGGCCGAGGTAGGGGCAGAGCTCAGCCCCGAGCAGCAGTCCCAGAGGTGGAGCTTCATGTTGATTATGATGAGGAGGTTCCAGCCCCAGCAGCTCCGGTGGGCCCAGCTCAAGTCCCAGAGGGGTTTATAGCCACCCCAGTTCTTCAGGACGCTTTGGTCAGGTTGGTAGGATTTATGGAGAGCGTCTCTCGAGCGGGTTTGCTTCCAGTAGCACCAGCCACTTCTCAGGCTGGAGGAGGAGTTCAGACTCCTGCTACACGTACTCCGGAGCAGGCAGCTCCCCAGACTCAAGTTCCAGTGGCTCAGCCAGCTGTGGCAGTTCAGCCGGGTATTATGACTCAGACCGGCGATGGGGCGGCCATGTCCGCAGATGCTTTGTGGAGACTGGATAGGTTCACCAAGCTCTTCACCACCACATTCAGCTGTGCTTCTTCAGAGGACCCCCAGGATTTCTTATATAGATGCCATGAGGTTCTTCGGACTATGGGTATTGTGGAGACCAATGGGGTCGACTTCGCCACCTTTCGACTAGCAGGATCCGCCAAGACTTGGTGGAGGGACTATTGTTTATCCAGACCAGCAGGGTCGCCATCATTGACTTGGGACCAGTTTGCAGAGTTATTTTTGGAGAAGTTTCTCCCAGTTACTCAGCGAAAGGCTCTTCGCAGGCAGTTCGAGCGCCTCCAGCAGGGCTCTATGACAGTCACTCAGTATGAGACTTGGTTCATTGATCTAGCATGCCATGCTATTGTTATACTCCCCACAGAGAGAGAGAGAGGGTGCGGAGGTTTATTGATGGGTTGATTCAGCCAATTCGTCTCCAGATGGCTATGGGAGCCGGGAGTGAGATTTCTTTTCAGGAGGCGGCCAATGCGGCCCGTAGAGTTGAGATGGCTCTTGCACGGGGAGGTGGTCATGGGTCAGATAAGAGGCCCCATCTTGTAGGTAGATTCAGTGGTACCTCGTCTGGAGGTGGGGATTCTTATGGTAGAGGCCATCCCGAGGCCCTTTCAGTCAGCCCTACAGGTATCACATGGTACTTCAGGTGGTCGTGGATCTCAGCCGCAGTCCTCTGACCAGCAGCTTTTCAGTTCACCATCAGCACCTATCAGCGCACCACCACTCCGTTATTCTCAGCAGCCTAGGGCTTGTTACACGTGTGGCGACACGAGACATATTGCCAGGTATTGCCCTCGAGCTTCTGACAGCGCCCAGCAGCAGGGTTCTCGTCCTATGATTCAAGCATCAGGTGATCCACAGGCCGCCCAGCTAGCTAGAGGCGGGGGTAGAGGCCATAGAGGTGGAGGTAGAGATCATAGAGGTGGAGCTCGGACCGCCAGAGGTAGAGACCAGCCAGCAGTCGATCGTCCCAGAGATATGGTTCAGGGAGGTGGGGCCCAACCCCGGTGCTATGCTCTTCCAGCCAGGCCAGAGGCTGAGTCTTCAGATGCAGTCATTACAGGTACTATTCTGGTCTGTGATAGGGATGCTTCAGTGCTATTTGACCCTGGGTCTACGTATTCATATATGTCATCCTATTTTGCACCCTACCTGGTCATGCCTAGTGATGCTTTGGGTATTCCTGTTTATGTATCTATACTGGTGGGGGATTCTATAGTGGCCAACCGAGTTCATCGTTCCTGTGTGGTAGTGTCTGAGGGTCTTGAGACCCGTGTTGATTTGTTGCTCTTAGACATGGTGGATTTCGATGTTATATTAGGGATGGATTGGTTGTCCCCATATCATGCTATCTTGGATTGTCACGCCAAGACCGTGACCTTGGCTTTGCTAGATTTGCCCCGATTGGAGTGGAGAGGGACCCCAAGTCATGCCACTCGCAGTGTTATCTCATATGTGAAGGCTCGACGCATGGTCGAGAAGGGGTGTTTAGCTTATCTGGCGTATGTTCGCGATTCCAGCGCAGAGGTCCCTTCTATTGATTATGTTCCTATTGTTCGGGAGTTCCCCGAGGTTTTCCCTTCAGACCTGCCGGGTATGCCGCCCGACAGGGATATCGATTTTTGTATTGATCTGGCTCCGGGCACGCAGCCCATTTCTATCCCGCCGTATCGCATGGCCCCGCCAGAGTTGAAAGAGTTAAAGGATCAGTTGCAGGATTTGCTTGAGAAGGGTTTCATTAGACCCAGTGTTTCTCCTTGGGGTGCGCCGGTGTTATTTGTGAAGAAAAAGGATGGTTCGATGAGGATGTGCATTGATTACCGGCAATTGAACAAAGTGACAATAAAGAACAAGTATCCACTGCCGAGGATTGACGATTTGTTCGACCAGCTTCAGGGTGTGAAGGTGTTTTCAAAGATAGACTTGAGATATGGCTACCATCAGTTGAGGATTAGGGCATCCGATGTCCCTAAGATAGCATTCCGCACTCGGTACGAGCATTATGAGTTCCTGGTCATGTCGTTTGGGTTGACCACTGCCCCAGCAGCATTCATGGAGTTGATGAACCGAGTGTTCAGGCCATATTTGGACATGTTCGTGATAGTCTTTATTGATGATATTTTGGTGTACTCCCGCAGCCAGGAGGAGCACGAGCAGCACCTTAGAGTGGTTCTTCAGACTCTGAGGGATAGTCAGTTATATGCCAAGTTCTCCAAGTGTGAGTTCTGGATGAGTTCAGTAGCATTCCTGGGTCACGTTGTATCAGCAGAGGGTATTCAGGTGGACCCGAAGAAGATAGAGGCAGTCAAGAACTGGCCTCGACCAGCATCAGCTACAGAGATTCGGAGTTTCTTGGGGTTGGAAGGCTACTACAGACGGTTCGTGGAGGGGTTTTCATCTATTGCAGCCCCGATGACCAGATTGACCCAGAAGGGTGCCCAGTTCAGATGGTCAGATGAGTGTGAGGCGAGCTTTCAGAAGCTCAAGTCAGCTCTAACTACGGCACCGGTATTGGTTTTGCCCACGGGTTCAGGGCCTTATACAGTCTATTGTGACGCTTCCCGTATTGGGCTTGGTGCAGTATTGATGTAGGATGGCAGAGTCATAGCCTATGCTTCGAGGCAGTTGAAGATCCACGAGAAGAATTATCCGGTTCATGATCTAGAGTTGGCAGCCATTGTTCATGCTCTGAAGATTTGGAGGCATTATCTATATGGCGTGGCTTGTGAGGTGTACACTGATCACAAGAGTCTTCAGTACTTGTTCAAGCAAAAGGAGTTGAATTTGAGGCAGAGGAGGTAGTTGGAGTTGCTGAAAGATTATGATGTTACTATTTTGTACCACCCGGGGAAGGCTAATGTGGTGGCCGATGCATTGAGTAGGAAGTCCGCCAGCATGGGTAGTCTTGCTTATATTTCGGCCAGCCAGAGGCCGCTTGCTTTGGATGTTCAGACTTTGGCCAATCGATTTGTGAGGTTGGATATCTTTGAGCCTAGCCGAGTGTTAGCTTGCACGGTTGCTCGTTCTTCATTATTGGAGCGCATCCGTGATCGGCAGTTTGATGATCCCCATTTGTGTGTCCTGAGAGACACGGTGCAGCGTGGAGGTGCCAAGAAGGTGACCTTAGATGATGATGGTGTTTTAAGATTGCAGGGGCGAGTTTGTGTGCCCAATGTCGATGGGATTCGAGAGTTGATCTTAGCGGAGGCCCATAGTTCTCGGTATTCTATTCACCCGGGCACCGCAAAGATGTATCAGGATCTAAGGCAGCATTATTGGTGGCGTAGGATGAAGAAGGATATTGTTGCATATGTGGCTCTATGTTTGAACTGTCAGCAGGTTAAGTACGAGCATCAGAGGCCTGGTGGACTGGTTCAGAGGATTGAGCTTCCCGAGTGGAAGTGGGAGAGGGTTACTATGGATTTTGTTACTGGACTCCCGTTGACCCGGAAGAAGTTTGATGCGATTTGGGTCATTGTTGATAGGCTGACCAAGTCAGCGCATTTTGTTCCTGTTGCAACCACTTATTCATCCGAGAGGTTAGCTGAGATCTACATCCGAGAGATTGTTCGCCTTCACGGGGTGCCGGTATCTATCATTTCGGACCGGAGTACGCAGTTTACCTCGCGCTTCTGGAGAGCAGTTCAGCGAGAGTTGGGCACCCAGGTTGAGTTGAGCACAGCATTCCATCCTCAGACGGACGGACAGTCCGAGCGGACTATTCAGATATTGGAGGACATGCTCCGAGCTTGTGTTATTGACTTTGGAGGATCGTGGGATCAGTTCTTGCCTTTAACGAAGTTTGCCTACAACAACAGCTACCAGTCCAGCATTCAGATGGCTCCTTACGAGGCATTGTATGGTAGACGATGTCGGTCTCCAGTTGGGTGGTTTGAGCCGGGAGAGGCTCGGTTATTGGGTACAGATTTAGTTCAGGAGGCCTTGGATGAGGTCAAGATCATTCAGGATAGGCTTCGTTCGGCTCACTTATCCTCATCTATTTCCCGACTCAGGTACTTCTTTCTTTTGTCCGTTCGAGGACGAACGGTTGTTTTAGAGGTGGAGAATGTGACGACCCAAAGGTTCATCACCTGTTTTCTCTTTCATTCCGTGCTTCCGAGGCCTTGAAAACCTTATTTTTACTTGCCTCGATTTGCGTGCGCAGTCCGGGCGCGTAGCCAGAAAGCTTAAATATGAATTCTGTGTAAAAATCGATGAATTTTGATATTAATATGATTAAAGTTGACTTTGGTCAACATTTTGAGTAAACGGACCCGGACCCGTGATTTGACGGTCCCGAAGGGTCCGTAGAAAAATATGAGACTCGGGCATATGCCCGGAGTCGAATTCCGAGGTCGAGAGCCCGAGAAATGAATTTTTCTGTGAAATTGTTTTTTTTTTAAATTAATATGGAAACTTGAAAAGGAAATTGATTAGAACGTGTTGGTATCGGGCCCGTATTTTGGTTCCAGCGCCCGGTACAGGTCTTATATGTGGTTTAAGNGATATAGTTCAGGAGGCCTTAGATAAGGTCAAGATCATTCAGGAGAGGCTTCGTTCAGCTCAGTCTAGGCAGAAGAGTTATGCAGACCGTAAGGTTCGAGACGTAGCTTTCATGGTTGGTGAGCGGGTATTGCTCCGAGTGTCGCCTATGAAGGGCGTGATGAGATTTGGGAAGAAGGGCAAGCTTAGCCCTAGGTACATCGGCCCGTTTGAGATTCTTGATCGAGTGGGTGAGGTGGCTTATAGACTTGCGTTGCCACCTAGCTTATCAGTCGTGCACCAGTTTTCCATGTATCCATGCTTCGTAGGTATCACGGCGATCCTACCCATGTGTTAGACTTCAATACTGTCCAGTTGGACAAGGACTTATCATATGAGGATGAGCCGATAGCTATTCTAGACCGGCAGGTTCGTCAGTTGAGGTCTAAGAGTTTTCCTTCTGTTCGTTTTTCAGTGGAGAGGTTAGCCTCCTGAGGCATCGACCTGGGAGTCCGAGTCTGATATGCGGAGCCGTTATCCCCACCTTTTTCCCGACTCAGGTACTTCCTTCTCTTGTCCGTTCGAGGACGAACGGTTGTTTTAGAGGTGGAGAATGTGACGACCCAAAGGGTCATCACCTGTATTCCTACTCACTCTGTATTTCTGAGGCCGTGGAAACCTCACTTGGGGGTTGCCTCGAGTTTGTGTGCGTAGTCCGGGCGCGTAGCCGGAACGTTTAAATATGAATTTGTGAGAAAAATAATAAAATTTTGATGTTTTAATTGATTAAGTTTGACTTCGGTCAACGTTTTGGGCAAACCAACCCGGACTCGTGATTCGACAGTCCCGGAGGGTCCGTAGGAAAATATGAGACTTGGGGGTGTGCCCGGAATCAAATTCCGAGGTCCCGAGTCCGAGGAATGAATTTTTACGTGAAATTATTTTCTGAAAATAATAAAAGAATTGGAAAGTGTTATTTGTTTAGAAGACTGTGCTGTTGGGCTCGTATTGTGGTTCCGACGCCCGGCACAAGTCTTAAATATGATTTAAGCAATTGCTGTAAAGTTTGGTTAGATTTGGATGTCCGTTGACGTGATTTGGACTAAAAACTCCAAATTTGATGTTTCATGGAAAATGGAAGAAAATCATGGGTCTTGAGGCCTAATTCGATGTTGTTTTGGCGATTTGATCGCACAGATGAGTCCGTAGTATGTTTATGAGTTCATTTGCATGTTCGGTTCGGAGCCCCGAGGGCTCGGGTGAGTTTTGAGTGGGTCCCGGAAGGTCTTAGGCTTAGAAACATTCAGGAATTTGCAGGTCCAGGTGTTGCAGGCCCCCAACGCGGCAGCGGTCATTTCCGCGCGGTCCGCGCTGGAAGCCGCGCGGCCGCAGTGCACTTCTGCGCGGTTCGCGTGGCTAGGTTCAGAGGGCCAGTAGTCCTAGATCGCCTAGCGCGGCCGCGTGCCATATCAGTGCGGTCCGCGCTGGGTAGGTTCAGAGAGTTCATTTTTCTTCCCTCCCTCGGCGCGGCCGCAGTGCATTTTTGTGCGGTCCGCGCCAGCCTTCAGTAAAGTATATAAAGTCGGGATTTTCAGTCATTTCTAACTTTTTCAAAACCCAAAACATAAGAGGCGATTTTCCAAACGATTCTACTTCTTCAAAACGATTGGGAAGTGATTTCTAACTGATTTTCTATACTCCTTAACATCCTTAAACATAATTTTAACTTTAAAACAAAGATTTTAGAGGGGGAATTTGGGAATTTAGGGTAGAACTAGGGTTCCTAAATTTGGGGGTTTTGGACCTCAATTTGAGGTCCGATTCCAAAATAACTTACATATTTGAGTTCATGGGGGAAAGGATAATCGGGTTTTGGTTCGAACCTCGGGTTTTGCCACGTGGGCCTGGGGGCATTTTGGGGATTTTGAGTAAAACTTTGGGAAATTCACTTTTCATGCATTCAAATTTATTAGATTAGCATTTGTTGATACACTCAAGTAATTTGTGACTAGATTCGAGCGGTTTGGTGGTGAATTCGAAGGGTAAAGCGATACTAGAGGCTTGAGTTGAGTTTGGAGCATTGGAGGTAAGTGTTTGATATAACTTTGGCTTGAAGGAATAGGATTAGAGTGTTATTATTTGCTAATTGCTAAATGATCGAGTACGTTGTATAGGCATGGTGACGAGTATCTATACACCGGTGTCTAGCATGACCGTGGGTCCTTGTATGTACTTATCCTAATATTGTATGACCCCTCCATGTTAATTGATGAATTTTATGCAAGTGCAGAGTATGAGAACTAATTATGAATTGCAAATCCTTTGGAGCGTTGGCTCGCACGTATAATAGGACTATTGGAGTAAGAAATGAAAGAAATAGAAAGTGATGTGATTAATCCCTTGCCGGGATGGTTTGAGTATACTGATTATTTTCCTTGCCGGGAGTTAGATGTTAATTGTGTAATTCCCTTGCCGGGACACTTCTTATTATTTGTTTATCCCCTCGCCCCGTTTGGTTGTGATTACTGTTTGGGTGAGGAAGAGTGATAATGCACGAAGGGTCATTCCGTGCCATGTTTTGATTATATTTGCACGAAGGGTCATTCCGTGCCATGTTTTGATTATACTTGCACGAAGGGTCATTCCGTGCCATGCTTTGATTATATTTGCACGAAGGGTCATTCCGTGCCATGTTTCGATTATATTTGCACGAAGGGTCATTCCGTGCCATGATATGAGAGTTACGTGAGGGAAAGCACGAAGGGTGATGCCGTGCACTTTATTTGATTGCTTTGGGTGAGAATGATAGTAAAAGCACGAAGGTTGATGCCGTGCAACTGTTGATTTTCCTGCTCTCATTAACTATTGTTATTGCCCTGTTTCTTATTTAAATTGTTGACTTTGTATCCGGACTGTACTCCCCATAGTATGCTCCCCCCCTCTTAACTGTTTAGTTTCTTTGTTCTTTCCTTGTATTGCATATATATACATTGAACTGCACAGGTTGATTTGGTAGTCCTGTCTAGCCTCGTCACTACTTCGCCGGGGTTAGGCCAGGCACTTACCAGCACATGGGGTCGGTTGTGCTGATGCTACACTTCTGTGCTCTTTTGCACAGATCGCGGTACCGGAGCAGCTTTTGGACCACAGCAGTAGGATATCGATCGGGAGCTGGCTTCAGTCCAGGGACTTACGAGGTAGCCTAGCTGGCGTTCGCAGGCCGGAGTCCCTTTCTATGTTTCAGTTTGTTTCCATTGTACCGAGACAGACATTTATGTATTTCTATTCGGACTTGTTTGTAGCACTCTTTAGTAGTTCGTGAGATAGCGACTCCAGTCTTGGGTAGTGAAATATTAGACTTCCGCATTTTGGGTTTTCAGTTATTTATGTTTTAAAAGACTTCTGCATTTATTTAAAGACTCGTTATTTTATTATTGTTAGGTTGTTATCCAAAAATGTTTAAATGTTTGGCTTGCCTAGCTCCAACAGTAGGCTCCATCACGACTCCCGATGGTGGGAAATCCGGGTCGTGGCAAAAATATAACAGAATATAGGGACGAAATAATTCGGCTTTGATAGTGTAGTCACTGTCCTTAAGGAATTTAAGCCTCCCAATTTCGTTGCTGCAGGGATTATGGCAGAATTCCTCCAGGATTTTACAAAGCCTCTGAAATTCGAGCACCAGCAATTAACTCGAACTTCCACTTGAACAAATTTGGTAAATTGAAGATAGCAGAAAAGAAGAAGATACTTTGTTGCTTTTCTGATGATTTTTGTTTTGGAGAAGAAAAGGGTATTTATAAACTCTTTAGGCGTCTGTTAGGACTAACGGACTCAACCTTTGCCAATAGGCACCTTTTAAAACAAAAGTCACCTCTTTTCAAATACTCCCATCAAAACACTAACTAATATAATATCTTTATTGAAAGACAACAAATTGACAAATTAATATTGAGAAAATATTATTTTTTGTCTATACAGAAGTTTGCGTTTAATTCCTTTTGGCTCTGCAGAAAAATTCGGCAAATATCGTGCACTTGATGGAGATAGGCAAAGACTCTTTTAATGTTATGGAATTGATCACTATTTTTAATTGCAAAATTTTTATACTCGACTGTTTTTATGAGTTTGATTTCCTATGGTGCACAGTTTTTATATGTTGATGTTTTTTTTTTTTTAAAGACAACAAAGTACGACTTCGCCGCTAATTAAGGAATTTTTTTTTACCGTAAAGTATAGTGTTCATAATTTATTATTACTTTTGAAAAAAAAAGACTTATCGTCACTCTAATATGAATATGATTTTGTCACCTTAAAGTCTCTAAAGGTTTATGTGTTTTTAATAGGTATAAAAAATTGTACCAGTTCTGGTCCTCCTCTAATGAGTAATGGGTATCCATATCTGGCTTTCTTAGAATTTCATCACATAGCCAAGGGCGACTCTGAGGAAGCACGCTTCACTATGACTCTTAACACAAATGTTACGAGGAGATAACCATGTTAAAGAAATGCGTAACAAATATAAAAAAATATTAAAGCTCCTATCTATATTGCTATCAAGTTAGTCGTCTTTTAACCAATTTTAATATAATAACTTAAAAATATATCTACTCGAAACAGATTTCATCCTTTAATTGTGCTAATACTTTTCATACGTGCGTAATGTTTCGCTAAGATATTTCGTGCATCGCACGAATATAGATACTAGTTATTATAAAAACACGAATAATGATGTTGGTGGACAAAAATATCCCTCAAATATTTTTTATTTAAAGCAATTTAATGAAGGATATAAATGTAACATTGAATAGTAACCACTCCAAGTAAAACCTTTTCTTGTTGGGACTTAATTCCTATATTTAAGCAGCGAATAATAATAACCTTTCTTAAAAAGTGAGTAATTAGAACCCGCTTTGAATGAGTAGCGTACAATTAAATCTATGGCATGAACTCATTTACATAACACATTAGTCTATTCGAATCCTTTTTTTTTTGGACGGTCCAAGTTAGAATCACATTCTGTAATATTGATATCTTATAAGATCAAATAGCCTTTACAAAAAATAAACTAACTTAACATGGTAAGCTTTTATGAGAATACACATTCACGGCAAACACAAAACCAGAACCACAGGGCAAATTCCGATTTTTCTTGTAACGTGAGATCAATATTTCCATCTAGGGATGTACATAGACTGGGTACAAAACCAACTATATCGGTTTGTGTTGATTCAATTTTATTGGGTTTTTCGGGTTCTTTTGTTACATGAATATTATTTTAATTTTACTTTATTAAAAAATTTATAAGTAAATATATTTTTAGTAAAAAATAAAAAAATTCACAAACATATGATCTATTAACATATTCTTATGGGAGAATTTTCTTAGTAATATATGATACTTATTTTTTTCGTTGATGTACACTTTCAAGGTTAACTAAACTTAATAATTAACCATAAAAATAAAGATCAATATGATACCGTATGTTCTATTTAATTTTAAATTAACGAAATACCACTTCAAATTCGAAAAAGATATACGAATTTAATAGATCTTGATATGTGAATATGGAAGAACAAAGAGATTGATGCATTTCACTAACACTTGATAAGAAAGTGATCATACAACCCATTATAATAATTTAATAAAAATAGAGCACTTTATATTTAACTAAATTTAACACCCCATACGAAAATCGCAAATTTTTAGACATTTTTAAAAGAAAATTCTATTAAAAGTCTTAAAAGTATATATAAAAATTATATATTTATATGTCGCTTTGAGGCCATGGGTAGCTTCACTTCAGGTATTACTACTTGTACGCGTGGTCGGAATTGAAATTCGGAAAGTTCGGATTTGATTTGGAAAGAAAATTCTCATTTCGGAAGTTTTAAGTTGGAAGAATTGACTAAGGTTGGATTTTTGAGTAAACGACCTCGGAATTGGGATTTGAAGGTTCTAGCAAGTTCGTATGATGATTTCTGACTTGGGCGTTTGTTCAGATCGGGTTTTGGATGACACGTGAGAGTTTCGGCACCTATCGTGGAAGTTAGCATATTTGGAAGAATCTCATAAATTTGGGTTGAAGTGCATTTCCATGTTATCAATGTCCTTTTTGGGGATTCCGAGTCTGGGAATAGCTCCGTATGGTAATTCTTGAAATTGAGAGCACGGTCGGAAGTGGATTCAGAGGTCCGTAGGTCATTTTGGAGTCATTTGGCTAAAGTTAGAAATTTGAAGGTTTTTGAGAAGTTTGACCGGAAGTGGACTTTTTGATATCGGGGTCGGAATCCGATTCCTGAAGTTGGAGTAGGTCCGTACTTTCGAATGTGACTTGTGTGCGAAATTTGAGATCAATCGGACGGGATTTGATAGATTTCGGCATCGAATATAGAAGTTTGAAGTTCTAAAGTTCATTAAACTTGAATTGGGGTGTGATTCATGATTTTGATGTTGTTTGATGTGATTTGAGGCCTCGAGCAAGTTCGTGTCATGTTTTGGGACAAGTTGGTTTGATTGGACGGGGTCCCGGGGGCGTCGGGTGTATTTTGGGTGTGTTTCGGATCATTTTGGGATATTTTGGATGCTGATTTATTGATATCTGGTGTTGTTTTTCGCGTTCGCGAGGATCACATTCGCGAAGAAGGATTTGGCTTCTGGGATTTTGTTCTTCGCGTTCGCAAAGAAGGAAATCTCTGTTGCATAGGTCTGACTTTGGAGGCTCATATCTCACAATCTATAAGGAATTTTGAGATAATTCAAATATAAAAGTTGTAGCGCATTGTATCTAGTTTTCATAAAAGTAAACTATTTAGCATTTGAATTTGTGTACCAAAAGTTATGGCTGGTACACTACAGGCTGTCCGGGAAGATGAAGAAGAAATTTGTGTTGCACAGGGCTGACTTTGGCAGCTTATATCTCGAAATCTTTAAGGAATTGGGAGATGACCAAAACATGAAAGTTGTAGATCATGGTGTCTAGTTTTAAGAAGACTAAACCATTTGTCTTTTGGAGTTTTGTACAAAATGTTATCACCATTATACTAGAGGCTGTCTGAAAAGAGTTTGGAAATAACTTTTGAGAATTTTGTTCATCACGAACGCGATGGGAGGTCCGCGAATGCGAAAAAGTGTTGCCTGGCAGTGTATAAGTTTGCAAAAATGGGTTTGAAATTTCATCTCATTTCCTCCATGGGAGACGACCTATGAGCGATTTCGGAGCTCCATTTTCATCATCTATGTCAAGGTAAGTGATTCTCACCTATTGCAAGTTAAATACTTGGATTATATCTAGATTTTTACATGGAAAATCATGAGAAATTAGTGGAAATTTGTGGTTTTAAAGAAAAACCTAGAAATTGGTATTTTTAGACTTTTACCACAAATTTGGGCATGGAATTGAAAATAAATTATATATTTGAGTTCGTGATGTTATGGGTAAAGTTTAACTTCAAAAATTATCGGAATCTGGGCGCGTGGGCCTGAGGGTGATTGTTACCGACTTTTCGAGCGAAGTTGGGAATTTATTTAAATTGAATTGTTGTGAGTATTAGAATATATTTTTATGGGTTTGCACATTTATTGACTAGTTTTGGAGCGTTCGGCATCGATTTGTGTTGCTTGGATGACTTGGGAGACAGTTATGGAACTTCGGAGCGAGGTAAGTCTCCTTTCTAACCTTGTTAGTGGGAAATTACCCCATACTATACTTGTTGTACCTTTTGTTGTACAGGCACATGTATGGCTAGTGGCCTAGTAGGCGCAGCGACATGATTGACCCGGGGACTTAGGTGAGCTGCATCTTATGTACGATCCGCAGCCAGCAGAGTCTCCTTCAGAGTATTCATATTTTACTTTCCCGTCCAATTTTTATTTCGGACGGATGATGTATTTTATTTTATTTTTCCTAGTTGATGCTCATGCACTTGTGACACTGGTTCTGGGATGATTATGGGATTATTCAGCATTAAAACTTGTTAAAAACATTATTGTTTACTTTGTGAAGTTCATTATTTATTATTTAATTGAAGGAAATTATGATTTCAAAAAGAAAATTAAAAAAAACTGAGAACTAAATTAACTAATTGGTGTTGTCTTGCTTGATAGTGGTGTCCGGCGCCATCACGACCTTTAATGGATTTTGGGTCGTGACAACATGGTATCAGAGCACTAGGTTCACTTAGGTCTCACGAGTCATGAGCAAGTCTAGTAGAGTCTTGCGGATCGGTACGGAGACGTCTGTACTTATCTTCGAGAGGCTACAAGGCTGTTAGGAGCACTTCCCTTCTTGATTCCTGTCACGACCCCAGTTCGCCCTCTGTGAACATGTCGTGATGGCACCTAGTCCCTACGACTAGGTAAGCCTAACAATGCGGAAGATAACCATAAATTGCGAAAGAATAATTTAAAACTGATTTAGTAAAATAAACATGTATATAAGGTGCCGCTCGGCACATACATTAATGACTCTCGAAGCTAACAACATACCCCAAAACCTGGAATCTCACAAATCACAAGCTAAGGGATACATAAGAGGCTCTGACTCAAGAGTATCTATACAAAAGGAGAAATACTGAAAGAGCTATACTTATTACAGAAAACTGGAAAGGGACTCCTCGGTCTGCGGACGTAGCAGATATACCTCGAAGTCTCTACCGATATGCCTCCTTCCAAGGCTGACAGAACTGAGCGGGAGTACATGTATCTGCACAACAAAAATGTGCAGAAGAGTAGCATGAGCACACCACAGCGGTGCCCGAAATAAGTATCA
>NW_017676937.1:25128-36873 GCF_001879085.1 Nicotiana attenuata
AAACTCAACACCGAACGTCCCGGCAAACCAAAATAGCAGAAATGAACTTAGGGGAAGTAGTTAATAGGGGGTCGGGGCATAATTTCTAAAAACGACCGGTCGGGTCGTTACATCCTCCCACACTTAAACATTTGTTCGTCCTCGAACGAGCATAGAGAACATACCTGAAGTCCTCAAGTCACTGAGTGCGCACTTCCAACATACACCCGCGGGTGATCCCACGTCACCCCAATCCACTTAAGCCTGATGACACCATCTCAACTGAAATTTAACCTTTCTAGCAATACCAATAGGCCTTCAAGCCAGAATTCTCACCTTCCATCCGTTTCCAAAAAGGCCCGATCCTATATCCATATCCGGTATCAGTCTCAACCAGCTACTTCAGTACAAGCCAACACACACAGGGTATAACCACACAACATGACACATCACATATAGGCCCACAATAACATTCCTGATAGCAATACTTGCCTGAGATCAAATCCGTACCGGCCATATGCCTCATATTCAATAGGAACTCTTTTCAAACCTCCACAACACTGGCGATGATACAATAACCACAAAAACTGCATAACAAAACACCTGAATAACCAAATCTCAGCCAACACCAATGGGTACACACCCCACAAGCTAAAACTCAAGAAGCATAGAACGAAAATGACTGATTATGAGAAAGGAAACACATAAGGGAACTAACAAACAAATCAAACTAGCACAAATTCTTCTAAAACACAAATCGACAAAAACATCTAACAAGGAGGAATGAAAGCATATAAAAGACTCACAAGGATCTTATACTGATATGACTCTCACCGCAGTACACAGCCCGGTCTCAACCTATCAAACCACCTGAAATCACGAGGGTCCCGCCCTGAATACTGAATCACAGGTAGGGCACACATCAGCCCATCTAGAGACTCACACTAGATCAATTCCGTCTACAATTTACAACACAGAGTGGCTCCCACACCGGTGGGCATAGAAATCACAGCTTGTACCCAAGAATACTCAGAAATCACATCAAACCTATCGAAACGGACAACAAGAATTTACTACTAGCCTCATAACCCTCGGCAACAGCTAGAAACAGACGATAGACACGGCTATCACTCATACAACCTCTCAACAGAATAATCACGTAAACAAGGTGCAACTCATGAAGCGCTCCCATAAATGGAACAACAAACAAAGAAACTCACCCCGATACGCAAAATTGTGATGAACTACAGATAGTGCCCCTCTATAACCAACTGAATTCGTACATGGATGACATTAGCTGGCACACCGGCCTCAAGTCTACTATATGAAACACATCAACGAGCCGGGCCTCCCCCTCTTGGGCGCCCCTACCTACCTGAATACCTCGCTGGGACACACCGGTCCGAAGTCTGGGACAATCTCTCACCATGTGGTTAGTATCTCCACACTCAAAGCACCCTCTCTGCTGGCAAGGCGGTGGGAACTGTGCGATACAGGTACTCCGAGACCCATGGACACCTGAGTCACCATGTAAAGCCTGAAACGCGAACTGAACTGGCCGACCCGCAAAACCTCTACCATGACGCACCCTGCCTCCAAAATAAGGACCAGTATATCTCACCGGTCTACGAGGCCTCCTCGCCTCCTCAAGCTCTCCCTCCTGATCTCATCTGCTCTCTCTCTCATGACCCTGCCCGCCCTCTCTCTCTCTAGCATGCATACCCTCTATCCTCCTAGCAATGTTCACCACCTGCTGATACGGAATATCCATCTCCAACTCACGGGCCATGCTGGACCTAATGCTAGGAATAAGCCCCTCAATGAACCGGCGAACCTTTTCGCGAACAGTAGAAACAAAAGCTGAGGCATGTCTAGCCAAACTGGTGTAACGGACAGCATACTCCGAGACGGTCATAGCACCCTAACGCAAATGCTCAAACTCCGCGCGCCATGCATCCCTGAGGCTCTGAGGAACAAACTCTCTCAGAAACATATCTGAAAACTGGGTCCAAGTCAGTGAAGCTGCCTCGTCTGGGCTGTCTAACTCATAGGTGCGCCACCAATCATAGGCGGCTCCTCGAAGCTGAAAAGTAGTGAAAGAAACCCCGCTCGATCCAGAGATACCCATAGTACGGAGAATACGGTAACACTCATCAAGAAACCCCCAAGGCATCGTCTGATGCTAATCCACTGAACACGGAAGGGTCATACTTCTTGAACCTTTCTAGTCTCATCTGCTCCTGCTCGGAAGCCGCTGCCATGCCCTCGGGCTGAACTTGTGCCGCAGGCGGCGCAGGAATAATCTCTGGGAACTGCTCAACATGCGCTTGCTGCTCAGGAGTGCGGGCGGTGGGAGTCTGTGCTCCTCCCTCGGCCTGGGATGTGGCTGCAGCAAGAGGAAGCAATCCTGCCTGAGCCAAAGTGGTGTACATACTCATGAACTGTGCCAAAGTCTCCTGAAGGGCTTGAGTAGTAGTAGCTGTAGGCGTGTCAGGAGCCTGGACTCTGGCTGGATCTGCTGGTGGTACCTCGGTGGCAGCTCGCGCAGGTTCTCTCGATGCACCACGTACGCATCCTCGAACTCTACACCGGCCCCGACCTCCGACGGCTGCAGCAGGGGGCGCGGGTGCCTGATCACCTCGAGTAGTACGTATCCTCACCATCTGTGAGAGAGTAGAAGACAGAGGTTTAAGATTGTGAATGTCAAAATCTTGCACGACAGGAGAATCAAATGAAGTGGAATTTTCCTAACGGTTACATAGCCTTTCGCAGATAAGTACAGACGTCTCCGTATCGATCCACGAGACTCTAATAAACCGGCTTGTGATTCGTGACTCCTATGAACCTAGAGTTCCGATACCAACTTGTCACGACCCCAGTTCGCACTCTGTGAACATGTCGTGATGGCACCTAGTCCCTACGACTAGGTAAGCCTAACAATGCAGAAGATAACCATAAATTGCGGAAGAATAATTTAAAACTGATTTAGTAAAATAAACATGTATTTAAGGTGCCGCTCGGCACATACATTAACGACTCTCGAAGCCAACAACATTCCCCAAAACCTGGAATCTCACAAATCACAAGTTAAGGGATACATAAGAGGCTCTGACTCAAGAATATCTATACAAAAGGAGAAATACTAAAAGAGCTATACTTATTACAGAAAACTGGAAAGGGACTCCTCGGTCTGCGGACGTAGCAGATATACCTCGAAGTCTCTACCGATATGCCTCCTTCCAAGGCTGACAGAACTGAGCGGGAGTACATGTATCTGCACAACAAAAATGTGCAGAAGAGTAGCATGAGCACACCACAGCGGTGCCCAATAAGTATCAAGACTAACCTCGATGGAGTACTGACGAGGGACAGTCAAGACACCTACCGGTCAATAAATAGTATAATCATCGGAATAGAGGAAACGATTTATAAATATGAAGACTGCATTAATGACCAAAAATACTACATTTCACAGCAAGGGAAAAAGGCAACAAGTATCAGCGAGAATATAATAGGCGATGATACGAAATGACAGCAGAATCACAATCCAAATCCTAAGGTCACAACACAGCAAGGGCAACAAGTCAATAACTCATATCTCCACCCTTAGTAAATAAAAATCGGAAGGAATTTACTTCTAATGGGGATGTCCAACTACGTGTATGCTTGTGCAAGTGTTTTTAATAAGAATTTTACCACTAGTAAACATGAAAAGGAGAACGGAACGCCCGTACGATATTTCCTCACAACTTCCAAGCGATAAAGCTCATACAGGTAAGAAACCTACAATCACAATATTAAACAAATAGGAATGCTTCCACGGGCCGTCACAATTCTTTACAATCGATCCTGACATAGCCCACCTTATTTCGCCACGTGTGCAAATAATAATATGATAAGCACCGCCTTATTTCGCCACACGTGCATCACAATATTCCCACCTTATTCCGCCACATGCACAACCCACGTATAAGAACATAACATATTCCGCCTTATTACGCCGCATGTGCAACACATCAATAGCAACAATAGCACGGCAAAGACCTCGTGCAACCCTTCAACAACAACCGCACGACATAGACCTCGTGCATCATAGTAACAACAGTCGCACGGCAGAAACCTCGTGCATCACAGTATCAGCAACCGCACGGCAGAAACCTCGTGCACCGCAGTCTCAAGTACAACACAACAAATGAAAATATGTACAGGAACATAGCAAGAGAATCAACTCAGGTACTTCCGTTCACCAAAATATGGTACAACTAACTCACAAGGAATAATCGTAACAGAGAAATACTAAGCGCGATAAGAACAACCCAACAAGGGAGAAATAATATGAAACAACGATTTTCATAATACTAAGTTCAACAACAAGGAAGCTAACATGAATCGAATAATTTACAATTTAAGGAAATATCAATTAAACATAGGATATCTAACTTCTTTCCAATTAAGACCAATTAATTACACGAGAGATAGAAAATAATGCTTCCAAATAAAGACAGGCAGTTAGGAGTGATAATGTGACTATAGAAGGGTAGTGTCTACAGTGAAACAAGTAAAAGTCAATTAGGCAACAATAATAAGCCAAAAAGGGAGAATAAATTCCAGGTAAGACATGTAAAGGTGAAGCTATTAACAGGGAACTCAATCGCATCAAGAACAACTTCATATTCGGTGATTACAAGGATCTAGGAGCCAAAAAGGGACAATTTTCCACAAATAAATCCGAGCACGCACTCGTCACCTCGCGTACAAGGAATACAATCAACAAAGAAGACTCAAATCCTAAGGGGAAGTCCCCCACACAAGGTTAGGCAAGATACTTACCTCGAACCGGCTAAAATCAACTAGCAACCGCGTACTTGCCACGAGTACTCGACTCCAAATGGCCCAAATCTATTCAATTAAATCACACATTGTAAATAACATCTCAAGAAACTAATTCTACTATTTAATTCAAAGCTAAAGCGTGAAATTAGACAAAATAACCAAAACGCCCCTCAGGCCAACGTCTCGGAATCGGATAATTTTTATATTTCCAGAAACCTCGCACTCTTACGAGTCTAACCATACCAAAATTATCCAAATCCCATAATATTTTGACCCTCAAATCCGTGATTCTATCCAGGAGGATTTTCTAAAATTTTCCAACAAAATTCATGGATTAAATGCTAAAACTAGTAATAGATTCGAGTAATCTAACCAAAATTAAGTTAAGAACACTTACCCCGTTGTTCTCTCTGAAAATCTCCCAAAAATCGCCTCTCCCCGAGCTCCAAATCGTCAAAAATGGAAAATGGGAACGAAGTCCCATTTTCAGAATTTAACATTTTGCCCAGCTACAGTGTTTTTCACAATTCCCGACAAAACTTTGCAATTGCGAAGCTACAGTGTTTTCTCGCAATTCCCGACAAAACTACGCAATTGCGAAGCTACAGTGTTTTCGCAATTCCCAGCAAAAATTTGCATTTGCGAAGCTACAGTGTTTTTTCGCAATTCCTGACAAAACTTCGCAATTGCAAAGCTACAGTGTTTTCGCAATTCCTAGCAAAAATTCGCATTTGCGAAGCTACAGTGTCACACCAGAACCAGCAATATCAAACTTCTCCAAAATGATCCGAAACCACCCCGAAACTCACCCGAGGCCCCCGGGACCTCAACCAAAAACACCAACACATCCTAAAACATCATCCAAACATGTTCCAATTATCAAAACACCTCAAACAACACCAAAACCATCAAATTACATCGAAATCAAGCCTAAGTTCTTCTAAAACTTCCGAAACACGCATTCGATTAAAAACCTAACCAAACCTCGTCCAAATGACCTGAAATTTTGTACACACATCCCAAATGACATGACGGAGCTACTGCAACTTCCGGAATTCTATTCCGACCCTCGGATCAAAATCTCACTATCGGGCCGAAAACTTCAAAAATTCAAACTTCGGCATTTCAAGCTTAAATTAGCTACGGACTTCCAAATTTATTCCGAATGCGCTCCCAACCCTGAAATCACCTAACGGAGCTAACGGAACCATCAGATTTCCATTCCGAGGCCGTCTTCACACTATTCCGACTACTGACCATTTTCCAACACTTAAGCTCTCATTTAGGGATTAAGTGTCCCAAAACTCTCCGAAACTCAACACCGAACGTCCCGGCAAACCAAAATAGCAGAAATGAACTTAGGGGAAGTAGTTAATAGGGGGTCGGGGCATAATTTCTAAAAACGACCGGTCGGGTCGTTACAATTCCTCATCGTGCGATTTTATTCCTTTGAGGCTTATGCCTTCGTTTCCTTTCCATTTAATCATATGCGACGTGAAGCGCTGGTTATGGATCAAGAATTGAGGAATTTTAATGGTACAATAGAAGCGGTGCGAGATGTTTTTCCATGCGTAGTTGATTGGGCTATTGTCGTCGCCTTGCGGAAGGATATTCTGTCATTTTAGCTCAGTAATTGTACTTCTAAGAGCTTTGATGCTATGAATAGGTTGTTATGATGCTCATGAGTTGTTATCGCGCGGTATTGATGTGATGGTAAGATTCTTGCCTATGTGTCGTGGCAGTGAATGATAGGAGGTTTACTCAGTGCATGATTTAGAGATTCGGTATTTTATTTCAAGTAGAGGAAAGGAAATCAGACTAAAAATATTCAGGTTTGGGGTGGTGGAGTAACGAGACTTGGTATTTTCGAGCGTGGTGGAATTTTTATCTGTGATGTGGTGTCATTGTCCTTGTTGTATACGTTAAGTTCGTCGGCGTTATGGTTCGCTTTAATTCGCCTTTGGGGCAGAGTAGCATGAAATAGTGCTGGAGAAGCGGCTATCAGAGATCTCGGTGTACGGTGGTTCAGGATCGAATCGGCGTTCCTAGTGTTGATGGCTCAAGAAAGACGATTCTCGAAAAGGTTTAAAGTTAGTAGCATTTTATCGGTTCAAGTGCTACGGAGATGTATTCTTGATTTAAGGCAACAACTGGGCAGCGAAGGATGAGGAAGGACATGCGGGAAGTGTCATGCAGTGGTTAAGTTTCTAGAAGGCAAGGTGTACGAAGCAGAAGTCGAGTAGTTGTTTAAAGGAGAGGGTTTGACCGATGTGGGAGAGTGGCAGAGTAGCATATGGGTTCAGTGGTATGATAACTACACCCCTTGAGTAAAGTTTAGAGTGATATGGGATTTATGGTTGGCGGTGACTAGGTCTACGGAATTTATTTGGAATATTGGCTATTGTACGGGGAGATTGGATACGATAGGATGAAGTTGCTTGATAGGAAGAAGAATACCACATGAACTTGGATTGGAATGTATTGTCTCACCATTAGTTGATGTCCATGAGGAGTGAATGGACTTGTACAACTGGTGAATGAGCACAGGCTCAAGTGGGTTACATCCTGCGAGCAGGTTAGCGGTTGCGTGGTTTTGACAAAGCTTCTACGAAGAAATCTACTAGCTATCCAGTAAAAGGTCAGATATGTAAATGTGGCGGGTAATTCAGAGTGTTTATAAAGGGCTTAACAGAAGGATTTCGAGAAATTTGGCGGGTTGATTGTGCAAGATCAGGTCTACGATAAAGAAAGAATCTTGGTGGGTTCCAGAGTTATGCAATAGTAGCTTCAAGCTAAGTGGGAGAGCCCCACCATATATGGATTGATTGCGCGGTTTTCTACTTGTGAGGTTTCTGGTTATCAGCATATTGGTGGGTTATTACGAATTAGCCTTATCAATTTATGTTCAGGCTTTGGGAAGACTCAGGATTTATGCTTCGTGTAGAGGTGATGTACAAGAAAGGTGATTCAGCCGGGTGTTTCCTTGAAAGGGTGTTCACATGCTAGCAGAGCACTAGAGTTTGGCTTATATTCAGGGTCAATTCAGAATGGATGACTCTTAACAGTGGTCCTAGTGGGCTTAAGAATTTTAGTACAGTGCCTAAGGACTTGGAATGTTCTATGTTATCATTGGGTATACGGTGCAGTATTGGATGAAGGGAAGAAGTAGCTTCGGATTTGCGAAAGGTCTTGCAGAACGGGTGTAGCAGTTGGCGATGCTATTGTGCGCTTAAGGAGAATATGAGATGGTTCATGGGTATTGAGATAATGTGGTCTCGTGGATTGGGTCACTCGGGATGAGTGTTGTTGGGTTTCATTACATTTATGAATGGAGACTAGTATTATTTCTAAGGCAAATTAAGAATAAATTGGGAGAAGACAGGTCGGCTAGTAATGGTTGAATCGACATGATTGTGGCCGTGATCAGTTCCTTCAGCGTGTTTAGTTATATATGCGATTAGTGGCAGAACGTGTGCGGCTTGTCAGCTACCATAATTTGATTGATTTGGGAGTTCTTTGGTTCTAAGGACTACGTTGGGTAAATGGATTCCGGAAGAGTCATGGTGGTTTGGATCACGACATGAGGTTGTAATTCCTGCAGTTTGAGAATTCAGTTGCGTGTTGCAATGGTTCTTCTGAGATGAGCTAAGCAAAAAGTTTCTATATGATGAAGTATTTATTCTATTTAGTGGTTCAGGAGTTATGGTGAAATTCTTGTACTGTCGCGTATGGGCATGCTAGGTGTAGTGAGCGGCATGACAATTGGAAGTTGAAGATCAAGGTTTCCATTTAGTGTTGGCAATAATATCACGAGCTCAGGTGAGCAAGAAAGGATTCAGATGGTTAGAGTAAGTTGGTAGTGTCTTTGGCGTCACCTGAGAACAATGTCCCGTGTAAGAGGCTTTGCATACTGATTTCGGAATTTTGATTTGCTTTACAACATTAGTGCGGCCGGTGGTATGGATGTGCAGACTCGTTACCTGGTCTGGAAGGTCGTGGGAGCGTGTCCCACGGGAAGATTGTATAAGTGTGACATGTAGTCACTTGATTGATTGAAGATTTAAACCAAGTGTGGAGATTTTCGGCACTATCACTAATGTTAGAGTTTACGCCTGAAAGGCGCACTATTCAGTTGGTTAAGAATTGCGGATGTTTGGTCCGGATTCGATGGCTGTTCTTGTGTGTCACGAGAAAGGGTTATCGTGGATCCTTGAAAGGTTATTAGCCCAGTGCAGTGCGATCAGAATCGGCTTGAGGTTCGTGATGGACCTAGATATGAGTGTGGGCTCTATATCAGGCCGGATGTGTTCATTTCAGCATAGCGCTCCTTATGGAGGAGTATTTGGTCGTTGGATGTTATTTCATCATCGACTATTCCATGTAATACTGTATTGTGTCGTGCGGGTTTCGAAACGGCTTGATTAAATGCATATGTGTTGAGTTTCCGCGTAGTGATAAGTTAGGATTTTAATGTGTTTTATACCCCTACTTGCCTATGCTTTAGTTATAAATTGATATAAAATAGTCCCAAAATGCTCACAAGTTGTACTTGATTGCAGGTTTGATCGACAAAGCGACGAAAGTCAAATATCTGCTCAGAAAGGAGTGAAACCTACTCAAGTGTCAAAGATCAAGGAAGTTGAGGAACAGAGGCCCAAGTGCGGACCGCGCAACAGTGAACGGGGCCGCACTAGGAGTTTCAGAGAATGGCAAAATTCAAGGAGGGGCTACGCGGCCGCGCTCAATCCAACGCGGTCCGCGGAGCAAAGATTCAGAGAGCCTATTTTTGACCCTTTCCAAGCAATGCGGCCCGCGCCCAATTCTGTGCGGCCGCGCCAATCTCCACCGCGGTCGCGCTACATTTTTACGCGGTCCGCGGTCCTCAACTTCAGAGAAGCAGAAGCCAAGAGTTCAAGAGCCAGTGGCGGCTGACCCCGCAGGGGTATTTTTGTCCAATTTTTCCAGCCCATTATAAATAGAACCTTTTTCTGTTTTAGGTTAAATTTTGTTTTTCTGAAGCTGCTGAGCTCGTGAGAACGCCTAGTTTAGCCATTTTTGGCATTCTTACTCTTCAATATTGTATTTTCTTCCTTGCAATTAATTAATATGTTTACTACTTCATCTTTCTTTAATTTTTGCATCTAGCATGAGTAGCTAATCTCACCAGCTAGGGTTGTGGCTCAACCCTAGTGTGGGTAATTGATAGGTGTTGCCATCTAAGGTTAGGTTGATATTGGGTGTTTGCTATTTGGGTTAATTTTTGGTTTTAATTAATGATTAGTGGTTGCAAACACTGATTCTAGCTTGGTGGGTTCAACTCTTCTTGAGAAAGAGAGTCTATAACCCCAAAATTGACCCAACAAGGAATTGGGATGGACCCATGAGAAATGGTAGTCCCAATTAACGGGTTAAACCTCGAGAGAGTAATCACCCTACTTGAACCCTAGTTGCTTGGTCTAATTAGCCTACCCAATTGGTCTCGAGAGAGTCAATTGGGCAAAATCACTCTCTCTACCGAGAGGTGTGAGAGTGGGTATAATTGTGCAACGGTTATAGCATAAGCCCCAAATATGTCAATCTATCCTTAGTAGCATCTACCCGTTAATTAGCCACCTAGGCAATGCCACGAGCCTAGTGCCTTTCTCTATATTAATCACAACTTAGCAATATTCCTGTAGCATAATTTAGCTTCAATCATTAGTTTTATAATAGTAGATATAAAAATCAAAACCAAGGATATTTGAAGTGATATTAGAAGCACAACTGCAATTCTAGACTAAACAGACAATACAACTCCATTACTAGCTCCCTGTGGAAATTCTATCCCGAATCACTATTCGGGTAAAAGCTGTTGCAACCCGTTCTTCCTACCTTAGTGTAGTGTTGAGTCGGCAGCGATCAACTTTTTGGCGCCGTTGCCGGGAAGCTTACGGTGTTGACTATCTGTTTAGCTCGTTTTGTGTTTTGCTTCTCTTTCCTTCTTGTTTACTAACTTTGTTTGTGTCGATCATTTAGGTACTATGGCTCTCAATGCAAACGACCCTCTTGGCAACGTGAATGCGGGGGAGGAGGTAGATGATCTTGAGCCCGAAGAGGTTCAACAACCTCAAGTTCCACGTAGAGGCCGTCAGTCCAACGCAAATGATAACAATCCTATTCCAGACCCTCCTCCGCCACCGCCAAGAGCAGTCCCAAGTGTTCTTCCAAATCAAGGGTACGCGAGTGCTATTGTTCCTCCCCGAATCCGGGCGGGGAACTTACAAATCACTAATGTTATGTTGACCTTGCTCGAACAAAGAGGGTATTTTACGGGCACCTCCGATCAAAATGCATACAAGCACTTGAAGGGGTTCGTAGATACATGCTGGGGCAGCGAACAAACAAACGTGTCAGAGGATGCGTTGAGATTGAGGCTTTTCCCGTTTTCTCTTCGGGGTAAAGCGTTGGACTGGTTAGAAAGGCTTCCAAATCATTCTATCCACACATGGGATGAACCGGCGGACAAATTTATTGCCAAGTTCTTTTCTCCAAGTCATATGGTGGCTCTTCGGGATGAGATTCTAGCTTTCAAACAAATGCCAACGGAACCTTTGCACGAGATATGGGAACGATATAGAACAATGGTGAAGGAGTTCCCTAATAACGACATGACCGAGGCGTGATACAACAAACCTTTTATCAGGGCATCAACACCACGAACCAGTGCATTGTGAACCAATTGGCCGGAGGGAACTTTGTGAAACTTTGTTACCAAGAGGCATGTGATGTACTTGATGAAATGGCCGACACCTCTTCGGCATGGCAAAGCCGAGCGAATGTGCCCCAAGGTGACCCCACGGTCATCCATTTGCACAAGGAATTGAACAATCATGGCCAAGCTATTGCCGAGCTTACAACAACTATGAATCAATTGGCAAAGGCGCAATTGCAACA
>NW_017676938.1:0-29709 GCF_001879085.1 Nicotiana attenuata
CGTACCCTTTCGGGATCAAGTCAAACGTAGTTCAGGTCATAGGAATTACTTTGTTGTTGCAATCTTTCCTTTTCTTCCACTTTCTTTTCTTTCTTTTCATTTTTTTTCTTTCTTTTCTTTTCTTCATTCTTCTTTTCCTTTTTTCTTCGTTTTCCTTTTTTTTTTTCTTTTTTTTTGTCTTTTTTTCTTCTTTTTTTTCTTTCTTTTGGACTGTGTTTTCTTGTTTCTTCACTGATTTTCCTTGCGCGAGCTCCCAAGTTGTTATTGATTCCGTAAGAGGGGTACGAAAGAAAGTAAATGAGGCTCAAAAGGGGTAACAAAGGATAAAGTGTTTGGATAGCAGAACAAAATGCCTTCGTCATTTCAATCTCAAAAACATGCCAAATACAATAAAGTACAATTAAACCTAGAAATCATACATAGTATCGCTTGACTGCATCAGAGTTGATAGCCATTTCTACACATTTTCCTTCCACATCTGTCAAATATAATGAGCCATTGGACAACACTCTGGTTACAACAAATGGCCCCTGCCAGTTCGGTGCGAACTTTCCTTTTGCCTCAGCCCAATGAGGTAAGATACGCCTCAACACCAATTGCCCTACTTCGAATCTCCGCGGACGCACTTTCTTGTTATATGCTCTTGCCATTCTCTGTTGGTACAACTGACCGTGATATACTGCTGCCAATCTCTTTTCATCAATCAAACTTAGTTGTTCCAAGCGGGCTTTAACCCATTCAACATCATCAACTTCCGCCTCAGCAATAATCCGAAGGGACGGTATTTCAACCTCTGCGGGTATTACTGCTTCATTGCCATACACCAGTGAATAAGGAGTTGCCCTTACTGAAGTGCGGACAGTAGTGCGATAACCTAAAAGGGCGAAAGGTAACTGCTCATGCCATTGCCTGGACCCTTCTACCATTTTCCGAAGTATTTTCTTGATGTTCTTGCTAGCTGCTTCGACCGCTCCATTCGCCTTAGGACAATATGGGGTGGAATTGCGGTGCGTGATCTTAAACTGCTGACATGTCTCTGCCATCAAATGACTGTTGAGATTGGCACCATTGTCTGTGATGATGACCTTCGGGATCCCAAACCGACAGATGATATTCGAATGCACAAAATCGACCACTGCCTTCTTGGTTACAGATTTGAAAGTTTTTGCTTCAACCCACTTATTGAAATAATCAATAGCTACCAGAATAAACCAGTGCCCATTTGACGCCGCTGGCTCGATCGGCCCAATGACATCCATTCCCCAAGAAACGAACGGCCATGGTGCCGACATTGTATGCAATTCAGATGGTGGAGAATGAATCAAATCTCCATGTGCCTAACATTGATGACACTTGCGCACGAAACTGATGCAATCCTGTTCCATATTAAGCCAATAATAACCCGCTCGAAGAATCTTCTTTGCCAATACATATCCACTCATATGAGGTCCACAAACTCCCGCATGTACCTCAGCCATGATAACTGTAGCCTGTTTAGCATCCATGCATCTCAATAATCCAAGATCTGGGGTTCTCTTGTACAACACCCCTCCACTGAAGAAAAAGCCGTTTGCCAAGCGTCGAATTGCTCTCTTTTGATCCCATGTAGCTTGTGCTGGATACACTCCCATCCGGAGGTATTCTTTGATATCATGGAACCACGGCTCACCATCAAGTTCTTCTTCCACCATATTACAATAGGCATGCTGATCTCGGACCTGAATTTGTAACGGGTCCACATAAGCCTTGTCTGGATGATGCAACATTGACGCCAAAGTAGCCAAAGCGTTGGCAACCTCATTGTGAATCCTTGGAATATGCCTGAAATCTATTGATTGAAACCGTTGACAAAGTTCATGCAAACACTACCGATACGGTATGAGCTTCAAATCTCGTGTCTCCCATTCACCCTGAATCTGGTGTAGCAGAAGATCCGAGTCACCCATGACCAAGATTTCCTGGACACCCATGTCTATAGCCAATCTCAAACCCAAGATACATGCCTCGTATTTAGCCATGTTATTGGTGCAATAGAAACGAAGTTGAGCAGTGACAGGGTAGTGTTGCCCTGTCTCAGAAATCAGTACTGCTCCTATCCCGACACCCTTGGCGTTGGCAGCTCCATCAAAGAACAGTTTCGATCCTGGCTTCTTGACTTGTTCTAATTCTTCAACATGCATTATCTCCTCATCGGGGAAGTATGTTTTCAAAGGTTCATATTCATCATCAACCGGATTCTCGGCCAAATGATCAGCCAGCGCTTGTGCTTTTATTGCAGTCCGGGTCACATAGACAATGTCAAATTCGTAAGTAAAATTTGCCACTTCGCCAACCTTCCTGTGGGCATGGGCTTCTGAAAGATGTACTTTAACGGGTCCAACCGAGAGATGAGATAGGTGGTATATGCTGACAAGTAATGTTTCAACTTCTGCGCTACCCAGGTTAAGGCATAACACGTCCTCTCAAGTTGAGTGTACTTCACCTCATATGATGTGAACTTCTTGCTGAGGTAGTAAATTGCCTGCTCTTTCCTTCCTGTGATGTCATGCTGCCCCAGTATACAACTAAAAGAATTATCCAAAACTGTCAGATAAAGGATCAAGGGTCTTCCCGGCTCCGGCGGGACCAACACAGGTTGACTAGCCAAATACTCCTTAATCTTGTCAAATGCTGCTTGACATTCATCCGTCCATCTGACCGCAGAATCTTTCTTTAGCAACTTAAAGATGGGCTCGCAAGTCATTGTGAGCTGGGCAATGAACCTGATGATGTAATTCAACCTGCCAAGCAAACTCATCACCTCTTTCTTGATCCTTGGCGGCGGTAGATCCTGAATGGCTTTGATCTCTGACGGGTCTAACTCAATACCGCGCCGACTTACCACGAATCCCAACAACTTCCCAGATGGAACTCCAAACGCACACTTTGCTGGATTAAGTTTGAGGTTGTACCTGCGGAGTCTCTGGAAGAATTTCCTCAAGTCCTTGACATGGTCACATTGTCTCCTCGACTTTATGATCATGTCGTCTACATAGACCTCACTTTCCCGATGTATCATGTCATGGAACATGGTGGTCATCACCCTCATATACGTTGCCCCGGCGTTCTTCAACCCGAAAGGCAAGACCCTATAACAATATGTTCCCCAACGCGTGATGAATGTCGTCTTTTCCGCATCCTCCTCATCCATCAAAATCTGGTGATAGCCCCCATAACAATCCACGAAGGAACCAATCTCATGTTTGGCACAATTGTCGATCAATATGTGGATGTTTGGTAGTGGGAAGTTGTCTTTCGAACTTGCCTTATTGAGGTCACGGTAATCTACGCACACTCTGGTCTTTCCATCCTTCATTGGCACAGGCGCAACATTGGCGAACCAGGTGGGATACCGCGTGACCCGGATGACCTTTGCCTCAAACTGCTTGGTGACCTCTTCTTTGATTTTCACACTAATGTCTGTTTTAAATTTCCTTAGCTTCTGCTTGACAGGAGGGCATGCTGGGTCGGTGGGCAATTTGTGGACCACCAAATCAGTGCTTAAACCTGGCATGTCGTCATATGACCATGCAAAAATATCTTTGTACTCAAACAGTGCTTTAATTATCTCTTCTTTGAGTTGAGGTTCCAAATGGACACTTATTTTTGTTTCCCGCACATCTCCTGATCCCCTAAATTGATTGCCTCTGTGTCATTCAGATTAGGTTTGGGTTTTTCTTCAAAATGGCTTAATTCTTTACTGATCTCCTCAAAAGCTTTTTCATCATCATATTCTATTTCGTCATCACACTAATTTCCTGTATTATTATGTCTGAGTTAGATTGGCATTTAAGACTGGGCTGGAGACTCCTTATGCATGACATATCACTGACACCAGCGTAAAAGGGACTGTACAAGAAAGAAAAGAAAAACAAAATGACAACTATCAGTAATGAAAAAGAGGGAAATTGCATTTCATTAATATTTAAGATAACAAGGTTTAACTCATCCAAACGGACGGAACATAGCATCCGAATTACAACCTTGGAAATAATCCAGATTAAACTGAAAGGAAATCAAAACTAACTACCAAGACTCCCTTCGGGTAGGAAGGGGAGTTGCTTCCCAATTGTTAAGCTTTTCCTGGGGCCCCACGAACTGAACATCTACCTTGCTTGGACCTTCTCCGGCCTCCAACACATTCACCTCATAAAACAGCTTTTCAAACCTCTCAATCAGCTCCTTGTCGGGATCAACCACACCACTGGGCATTGCTGTTGCTAGGCGCTTCTTAGTACCAGGCCTGACGAAGGAACGGGAAAGGCGGGGAATAGGTTTTGGAAGGGTCCATGCTTTCTTTTTCATCTTTCTAGCTCGCCTTATGTCTGCAGCAGTGGGCCTGAAGCCTAAACCAAAAGTATCCAGGTTTGCAGGAAGAGATACTTGTTGTACGATGCCTTGTAAAGAAGCACCCAAGCCTTTTCCAGGTACAAATCCGTTCTTCAGCATTTCCAACGCAACCATGACGGATGCAGCAGCTACCTTTGGCACAGGAATACACTTCCCTTCTGGGATCTTTTCAACCGATACCGTATCAAAGACTTGATAAACCCATGGACCTTTGTCATCCTCAGCTTCTATGAAAGGCACAATGGCACCACCCAGAGTACACGATCTATCTTCCCCATGCACCACAATCTCTTGCCTGTCCCACTCGAATTTAACCATCTGGTGCAAGGTAGATGGCACTGCTTTTGCTGCATGGATCCAGGGTCGGCCTAACAAGAGATTGTAAGAGACGGCCACGTCGAGCACCTGGAACTCCATAGTGAATTCAACCGGACCGATCGTCAGTTCCAACACTATATCCCCAACTGTGTCCTTGCCTCCTCCATCAAATCCTCGCACGCAAATACTATTTTTGTGGATTATCTCACTGTCCACCTTTAACTTTTCCAGGGTGGAAAGAGGGCAAATGTTTGCACTGGACCCGTTATCAACTAGCACCCGGGTGACCACAGAGTCTTCACATTTCACCGTGAGGTAGAGTGCTCTATTATGTTCAGTGCCTTCCAAAGGAAGCTCATCATTAGAAAACGTAACCCTGTTGACTTTGAAAATCTTGTTTGCTATTTTCTCTAAATGGTTCACAGAAATCTTATCAGGAACATGGGCCTCATTCAAAATTTTCATCAATGCCTGGAGGTGCTCATCTGAGTGGATTAGTGATGATAGCAATGAGATCTGTGCCGAGGTCTTTCTCAATTGTTCTACAATGGAATAATCTTGTGCCTTCATCTTCTTCAAGAATTCTTCTGCCTCTTCTTTAGTTACAGCTTTCTTTACTTGTACAGGATTATCTTTGGTGAGTTTAGCCTTTCTCGGCTCGTCAGGAGCAAAGCATCTTCCTGAGCGAGTCAGCCCATGGGTTTCACACACTTCTTCCTTGACCTCCTTCCCATTATATGTCACTGTCACTCGGCCGTAATTCCACGGGACGGCCTTTTCACTGATTACTGGTAATTGAGTCACTGGCTTGATGATAATTGGCTCTGCGCAACCCCTTTTACAATCACAACGGGCTTGACAGCTACCCCGACACTACCACTTTAGCTGGTTCTTGTTTTTCTGCAACACTCAAAAGCTCCTTCTTTACCACCACAACTGGTTTGCTAACTGTCTTCTACCTTGATCAATGCTCTCCCCCTTTTTAGTTTCTCATTTGATCCATCCTCACTAGCCCTGATCATCATTACAGTTTGTGAAGGCTTGTTATGCTCTCCCTTTTGTACCAGCTCAATCATATGGGTCTCGTGATGGGTTGGCAATGGATTTTGGGTGATGTTAGGCGTTTTTGGGGCTTGCACTTCAATTCGGCGGGTATCAATGAGCTCCTGGATGGCCGTTTTCAAGTGCCAGCATTTTTCTGTGTCATGTCCCGGCGCACCTGAGCAATACTCACAACTCACAGAGTGGTCCAGATTCCTTGGGGGAGGATTTGGCAATTTGGGTTCAATCGGACTCAACATGCCCAACTGTCTCAATCTGTGGTATAAGTTGGTGTAAGATTCACCCAAGGGAGTGAAAGTCTTCTTCTTTTGCAGCCTATCATTCTTAAATGCAGGGTTGGGTCGAAAGCCGGTTCCAGTGGGATTTCTGTTGGTTCTTGGGGGTGGGTAGGTGCTTTGAGCTGGGTAATGTATTTTCTGGGGTGGTGCGCACCATTGTGCATGGGTAGGAGGTTGGGGATATGTCTGGGCATGGTGGACAGAGAAATTGGGGACAGGAGGTGGGTAATAGTGCTGCGGTGGGCCATATGGGGTATGTGGGTAGGTTTGGGGGTGAGGGCGAGGTTGGTGATAATATGGTGATGGACCTCTGGACCAAGCTCTCGATTCCACTACTGCAACCTCTTCTTTCTTCTTCTTTCCCAATACTCCTCCAGTGCCGCTCTAAATAGCCTGAGTAGTTGCTTTGATTGCTGAATAGCTCATAATCTTGTTAGACTTGAGACCCTCCTCCACCATACTTCCCATTTTCACGACCTCGTTGAAAGATTTTCCCACTGCTGACACCAGGTGACCATAGTAGGTGGGTTCCAAAGCCTGCAGGAAATAATCAACCATCTCGCTCTCTTTCATTGGAGGATCGACTCTTGCCGCCTGCTCTCTCCACCGGAAACCATATTCTCTGAAGCTTTCTCCGGGCTTCTTCTCAATTTTAGTCAGTGACAGACGGTCCGGGACAATTTCGAGATTGTACTAAAAATGACATGCAAATGCTTGGGCCAGATCGTCCCAAGTGTACCATCGAGCATGATCCTGTCGTGTGTACCACTCCAAAGCTGCTCCACTTAGACTTTGACTAAAGTAAGCCATCAATAACTCGTCCCTTCCTCCAGCTTCTCTCATCTTGCTGCACAACCCCCATAAGTGGGCCACCGGGTCACCATGTCCATCATATAGGTCAAACTTGGGTAACTTGAATCCTGGTGGCAACTGGACATCAGGAAACAGGCACAGGTCCTTGTAGGCTACACTCACTTGTCCTCCGAGCCCCTGCATATTTTCGGAATGACTGTTCTAAGCTCTTAACCTTCCGTATCATTTCCTCTTGCTCAGGGTTTTTGGGAGGCTTTTCTACTTCTGCTGAGAGATCAAGGCGGGGAGTGTAAGGGCATGGCTCTGGCGGTTTGAAAGTGGCTTCGGGTGGGTAATACTGGTTATCATGGGTTTGGAACAAAGGTTCGCTAGAAGACCTGTGTAGTGCGACAGGTGGGGGAGCCACAAACACAGGAGTAGTTGGTGGTGGAGGACATGGAATTTGTTTGGGTGGTGGAGGTGGTAGTGTTTGAGAGGTGGTTCTGTAGTACTGCTGGTAAGTAGGGAAAGCCGAAGATGAGTTCACTGTGGGATGATCTTGAGGCTGGGCTGGTGGTAGGGGGTAGGTGGGGTTAGCACGATAGGCTAGTGGTGGATGTCCCTTCGACCAGGCCTGGTACATCTCGGCCATTTGTTGCTTCAGTTTATACATCTCCTCCTTCTTTGCATTAACGTCCACTACTTCCTTCTCCCTAGACGAGTCGACAATGCTTGCTTCCAATTCCTGGTTGACCATGTTTGACTTATCCTTAGAGCGGGTGTTGTAGGGATGGGTTGCCAGAATGCCAGTCAACTTAACCACTTTCCTGGACTCATCAACAACAACTTTGTTAGCGGTTAGGGCATTAACAGATAGATAACCGCACATTGGGGAATGAATGCACCTAAGCAGTTAACCCTTTCTATTATGCCTTTGCTTGGTTGCATGCGTCATCCCGGCGTTTCCTTATTTCTATGTGCCACTTCCTTTTTATTTTCCATTGTTTCTTGCCGCTCTCTCTTTTCTTTTGCTTTTCTCTCTTATTTTCCCCTCTTTTCTTTTTTCTTTTGCCTTGGTTTTCCTTGTTCCTATTCGCTTCTTTCCTCAAAATTATTTTTCCGCTCTTTTCTTTCCTTTGCTCCCTTTTATTTTCTCTTGTTCGGTTTCTTATTTTCTTTTTGTTTTTCTTTTTCCCTCTTTTGTTTTTCTTTCCTTTCTTGTTTTTCACCTCTTTCCTTTCATTCTTTTCTTGTTTTTCCTTTTTTCATTTAGTCACGGTCGAATCCTATGGAGATTGCCTACGTATCACGACCTCGCGTGAATCAGACCAAGCGTAGTTCTTGCAGAATAAATGTAAAGTAGAAGCAAAATATTTTTTTGGGATTTTCAATTTTATTGATAGCAAATACGTCTATTACAAAGACTCAAAACTGACAGATTAAAACAACTAACAGACTCTAATGCAGAAAAGAACTACAGACTCCATCATTCCTATTCTATTTTAAACGAAAATACAGACTCAATCAACTGACTGACTTTTAACGAAAAGGAAATACAGACTCCAGTAGAAAAGGAAATACATACTCAAATGACCAACTCTAGTAGAAAAGGAAATACAGGCTCAAAAGACAAACTCTGGTAGAACAGGAGATACATCAAAAGACAATCATGGATACATTAAAGCTCCTGGTGCCCGCCGGACATCGTTCGGTCTCGCCGCGGGCCTATACGCAAGTTCCCCTTATTTTGAATCGTGCTCATCCTGCACATTTATTAAGGTGATTTAATCACTTATTTTGACCTAAATGGAAAAAAAATGACACTATTTTTGTTCAAATTTCAAATTTTAAAACAAACGGCCGGTTTTGCAGTTACGGCCTTTCAGCACTTCGGGGAGAAGATTTTAAGGTTGTGCCTGTCAACCGTTGAAACTGACTCAGGGTGGTTGTCCTTGCAAAAACGGCCTTCCGGCGCCCTTTTTGGGGACATTCGGCTTATTTTAAACAAGAATGGCGGCACCCGACTTATTCATGACGAAATTAAAAAGTTTGGCATTTTTGGCTATTTTTGAAAAAGGGGAGGTTGGACCCGATGAGGGTTGCCTACGTATCTCACATCCGGTGAGAATCAAACCTGCGTACTTCGAGCAAATAAACCTAACTATTTTGAAAACAAGACTCTTTTTGTTTTTGGTTTTATTTTTGTTGGCAAATACACTATTTCTGAAAGCAAGATTCTTTTTTATATTTTCGTTTTTTTTCAGTGGCAAATAAACAAACTAATTTGAAAATAAAAACTCTTTTTGGTTTTCCTTTTCCATCGGCAAACAAAACAAACTAAAAAAAACTTTTCTTCTTTTTCTTTCATTTTCTCAAAAATCCGGCAGCATTTCGGCACCACTTGGACATTGGTTTTTCTAATATAAGTAATTAACTCTCTACACTACTATCTTCTCCTTTTCTCTTTTTGTTTTCCAATTTTTCCCAGATATTCAAAGCCGGTCAGCATGCGAGTCCAAAACAAATAAATGCACAAATAGGATGCATCAGGATGGTCCATTATTCCGGGTACACCTGTCCTAGACGGACCCAACCCCTGTGTTGAGTCCCCTAAGTCAAAATGCACGTGATGCAGATAAGCATTCCTACTAGGGATCCGGCATGAGGTCAAGTTATTCTAAGTTCAAAACCTGGGTATAGGTTCTAGACTGTGTACCCGAGCGGACAACTCGAGTCGAGGAGGGGGCTACGTACCGGGGACCCGCGGGATCGTCCGGCTTAGTAACTTGTCCGGCCTCTTTCTTATTTCAAGGTATGACACTAACAGAATAGGGAGTCTCAACCAGTAAGCACATCCCCGGAGGTGAGAAGAGAAGGGTTTCGGCACAGTTTATATATACAGTTCAAATAATATCAAAGCGGTAAAGCATTTAGCACAAAAGGCATGGAAACATGTAGGAAAATTAGATAAAGCCAAACATAACAATAATTCTAAGCTCGAATTCTTAAACCGTGAACCGAAGTTCTGGGTTTGTGTCCCCAGCAGAGTCGCCAGAGCTGTCACACCTCCTTTTTCATACACCCGCAAGGGCGTAAAGGAGATTTTCCACTTAAAGGACAATCGGAACGGGATTCGTTATTTATTAAGGTTCACAGTCGCCAGTTGGGAGATTAATGGTGTCCCAAGTCACCGGTTGAATCCCGAACCGAGGAAATTATGACTCTGTTAACAGTCCGCGAATCAGAAATCCGAGTAAGGAATTCTGTTAACCCGGGAGAAGGTGTTAGGCATTCCCGGATCCCGTGGTTCTAGCACAGTTGCTCAACTGTCATATTTGGCTTATTTACTAGATTTTAGTACATGTTTTAATCTATGTGCTTTTAACTTTGAATCGCTTTTATCATTATTATTTTAAGAGAATTGCAACGTCGTGAAAACATGTCTCGAATCGCGTCACATAAATGCACCCGCAAATTTTGACATGTTTCGACTTCGTTGAGATTTAGATTTGGGTCACATAAATGTGCACTCGTATTTAGGAAGGTAAAATTATTCAGTGACGGCCCTAAAGCATCTAGCGTATTGTTAACTTTGGGGAAGGCCGCGAAATTCGCTTAACGGCCCATCCCGAATTCTAAGTATTTTTAATTAAGCATTGAATGAGGGCCCCGCAATTTGTATTTTATTCGGCGAGGCTCGTCTCATCACTTTTATTTAAAGGTCAATCCTCAAGCAACTATGGTTTCTATTTTAATTTGTCTCTAAAAAACAGAAGCCTTAATAATTAGCATTGATAAATGAATATCATTGAACAGCCAAGAATAGCTTAACTGGAGTGGNCTTAATGGAGTGGGCTGCAAGGCCAACCCATGAAAAAGGGAACTGGATCAGCCTTGGCGACGTGAGTAGAGGAACGGACTGGTGGGAAAAAGCTTTCAGCAATTTGGGCTTACGATTGGCCCAACGAATATCTGGGCAAAAGTACTTTGAGACCTCAATTCCTAAGGTCAACTCGATGCCCAGTCCTAGTGGGAATTTTAATTTCCAAAATTGGACCTCCAAATTAACACAAAGAAGCTTACACCTAGCAAACCAGACTTGTACAAGTTTGAACCAAATTAATACAATTTCCAGTCTGGGTATATTAATTCTAATGTTAATTCCTAACTAAGTACAATGACTCTATTCACATCACAACAGAGAAGAGGCCGTCAGGATACACTTGATTTGTGAAGCGGTCCAAATATCAATTACACAAGCATTCTGTGATTTCCAACTCAAATTCTAGTGCCTAACATTTCAATGAAAGCAAACTCAGCCAGATTAAACTGAAATATCAGTGAATGATATTAAACGATTTGGTACTGCAACTATCACTAAATGAAACATCACAAGCTTAGGAGTTCAAATAGTCCTAATCAGTCCAAATTATACAAATTATAACAAGTTCTAATTCTTCAAATCTCAATATTACTTTCATATATCTAACATGACTTAACATTCAACAGGAACATAAAATGAACTGCATACGAACTAAGGCAGGAGAGAAAAACTGCTTGCACTTCGATTTCTCTTCCAATTTAGATACATTTAGCTTGAAATTGCACACATCTTTCAAAGTCGAGACAAGTACCTGGAAGC
This sequence comes from Nicotiana attenuata, assembly GCF_001879085.1. Classification (NCBI taxonomy): domain Eukaryota; kingdom Viridiplantae; phylum Streptophyta; class Magnoliopsida; order Solanales; family Solanaceae; genus Nicotiana; species Nicotiana attenuata. Next base: position 11,482 of record NW_017676938.1, read on the forward strand.
TGGAAAATAGAATGTGAAACAAGTGAGGATCAGCAGCAATGAACAGGCAGTCAAACGCAACTCAGATCCAAGCTCAACAGCCAACAATTTATCCAAAATCAACCCAGAAACTGTGTAAGAGGAAACCACAGCACCAATAATGACCAACGAGCTTGATTATCAAACAAAGTTGAAATGACCAGGAAAAAACTCAATCACATCAATAATCAAACACCAGAACACTCCAGCTATCCTCTTCTTCAAACTAGGCTAAGGATTCAGAACAATTGCTAAAAAACAAACTGAAACTGATCTAAGGGATTCAATGTAACAGTGTTATTTGAATTTTTGTTTTTTTTTTTTGATTTTCTGAGAAGTTTTGGATCTGAAGGAAATCTCAAATTTCAGACCTAGCTTTGAATCTGAAATTCGAATTTTAGCTTTAGGATCTTTTTTTTTTTGGGGGGGGGGGGGGGAGGGGGGTTTCAGAGGTTCAAAAACTTCTGAATGAAGCCAAGGAGACTGCCTTTTATAGGCATCAATGAGGGCAGCCTTCCGCTTTTGTATTTGTCGTTTAGTCCTTCACTTATTTCTACTTAATGTGACGACCCGACCCGTCGTCACGTGAGTTACCGCCCCGTTTCCCCCATGTTATGCTTCTTCATGTTTCATTATCAGTATTTGATGTGTTAGAGTTGGTTTGGAAGAGTTTTGATAAGAAATGAGACACTTAGTCTCTTTTAAGAAGGCTTAAGTTGGAAAAGTCAACCGGATGTTGACTTTTGTGTTAGAGGGATCGGATTTGAATTTCAATGATTTGGTTAGCTTCGGGTGATGATTTGTGTCTTAGGAGTGCGATCGGAATTAATTTTGGAGGTTCGGTGTATAATTAGGCTTGAATTGGCGAAGTTAGTATTTTGGCGAATTCCGGTTGGTAGGTGAGATTTTGATACGGGGGTCAGAATGAGATTCCGAGAGTTGTTGTAGCTTCATTAGGTGATTTTGGATGTGTGTGCAAATATTCAGGTCATTCGGAGCTGTTTTGGTCGGGTTTCTGATCGAATGCGTGTTTCGGAAGTTTTAGAAGAACTTAGGCTTGAATTCGATGAGAAATGATGGTTTTAATGTTGTTTGAGGTGTTTTAATGATTGGAGCAAGTTTGAATAAGGTATTGGATCATGTTTGTATTTTTGGTTGAGGTCCCGAGGGCCTCGGGGTCATTTCGGATGGCTAATGGGAAGTTTTGAACTTAGGAGATTGCAGAACCTGTGCTGCTTCTAGTATTATCGCTCCTGCGGAAATGGGACCGCAGAAGCGGTACCACAGAAGCGAGTCAAGAACCGCAGAAGCGACAGGAATCGCAGGTGCGGAGATGCTGACCGCATCTGCGGAGTCGCGGATGCGACAGTAGGACCGCAGATGCGGAATTTTGGAAGGCTAAAGTAAACCGCACCTGCGTAAAAGGAATCGCAGATGCGAGACCGCAGAAGCGGTCTAGTAACCGCAGAAGCGGTCTTGTCCGCAGAAGCGGCTCCACATCGCAAAAGCGGAAGTCGCAGATGCGGCTATGTAGCCGCAGATGCGGAAATAACTGGTCAGAAAGGGTTTTAATTCCCTTCGCGAAATATTTACAGAACACATATTTTGACTTCGGACTTGGGGTGTTCTTGAGCGATTTTGAAGAGGAAATTCAAGGACTTCGATCAGGTAAGCATTCTTGGACTTAGAACACAATTTTATCATGCAAATACATGAAATTTCACTGAAAACTCAAGGAATTAGGGTCAAAAATGATGGCTTAGGGCTTGAAACCTAAGAGAACAAAAATGGGAATTTGAGGGGTCATTTGGACTCCGATTTTGGTGTTCTTTATATGCATGGACTTGTGGCGAGATAAGGAATCCGGTGATGTGAATTTTATAATTTTCGGGAAGTGGGCCCGGGGCTCGGGTTTTGCCAACTTCGTGATTTTCGATGTTTTTCGAGTCTTTTCGATTGGGTTATATTCCCTTAGCATATTGTGACGTATTCGTTGTGGTTTTGGTCAGATTCGACGCGCGAAGAGGTGAAATCGAAAGGCAAGGGCATAGCAAGCTAGGACTTTGGCCGGCTTGAGGTTAGTAATAAATGTAAATGCTGTGTTGAGGGTTTGAAACCCCGAATTTGCACATCGTAGTGCTATGTGAGGTGACTTGCACGCCGGATAACGGGCGTGGGGTAGAGCACCGTCAGGGACTGTGACTTGGTCCGTCCCGCTTAATAAAATTGGTACCTGTTTGATTGTAGATTTATAATATCCTTATAAAAATGGATTAATTGTCATAATTGGGCTTCGTGCCAACTACTTGAATCCTTCAGGGATTATTTTAATGGTTTCTTACCATATTTATAAATATTAAACTCAGTCCTGGTATTTAATACTGTGTTTGAAATCTCAGCCTTTTTCTTAAATTAGAAATTAAGTTAATATTTTTAAATGAAGTTTGGGCTGAATATTTTTATACTATTGTGTGATTTTTGGACTGAGTATGGGATCGGGCTGCACACCGCAGCAGTATTATAATGATATTGATATGAGGCCAAGGGCCTGTTTGATGCCACGAGATGGCTTATTATTGCGCTTGGGCCGTAATGGGCCCCTCCCGGAGTCTGCACACCCCCAGTGAGCGCCGTCGACGTTAAATAAATGGAGCGGGCTGCACGGCCGCAGCGGGGTACTGGAGGTACCGGTTTATGTGTTGCATTGCATATTTAATTGTTATTTATTCTCATTCTGGTGTGNCACCATTCAGATATTGGAGGGTATGTTACATGCCTATGTTATTGATTTTGGAGGGTCATGGGATCGGTTTCTACCGCTTGCAGAGTTTGCCTACAACAATAGCTATCAGTCCAGCATTCAGATGGCACCGTATGAGGCCTTGTATGGGAGGCGGTGTAGATCTCCAGTTGGTTGGTTCGAGCCCGGGGAGGCTAGGTTGTTGGGGACAGATTTGGTTCAGGATGCATTGGAGAAGGTGAAGGTGATTCAGGAGAGACTCCGTACAGCACAGTCGAGACAGAAGAGCTATGCAGACAGGAAGGTTCGAGATGTATCTTTTATGATTGGTGAGAAGGTCTTGCTGAAGGTTTCACCCACAAAGGGTGTTATGAGATTTGGGAAGAAAGGGAAGCTGAGTCCGCGGTTCATTGGGCCTTTTGAGGTACTTAGGAGGATCGGGGAGGTGGCTTATGAGCTTGCCTTGCCACCTAGCTTGTCGGGCATGCATCTAATTTTTCATGTGTCTATGCTCCGGAAGTACATTGGGGACCCGTCCCACGTTTTAGATTTCAGTACAGTTCAGCTGGAGGGTGACTTGACTTATGAGGTAGAGCCAGCAGCCATTTTGGATCGTCAGGTTCGGAAATTGAGATCAAAGGATGTTGCATCAGTGAAAGTGCAATGGAGAGGTCGGCCCGTGGAGGAGGCTACCTGGGAGACCGAGTAGGAGATGCGGAGAAGATATCCTCACCTATTTGAGACTTCAGGTATGTTTCTTGACCCGCTCGAGGACAAGCGTTTGTTTAAGTTGGGGAGGATGTGACGACCCGACCCGTCGTCACGTGAGTTACCGCCCCGCTTTCCCCATGTTATGCTTCTTCATGTTTCATTATCAGTATTTGATGTGTTAGAGTTGGTTTGGAATGGTTTTGATAAGAAATGAGACACTTAGTCTCTTTTAAGAAGGCTTAAGTTGGAAAAGTCAACCGGATGTTGACTTTTGTGTTAGAGGGCTCGGATTTGAATTCCGATGATTTGGTTAGCTTCGGGGGATGATTTGTGACTTAGGAGTGTGATCGGAATTGATTTTGGAGGTTAGGTGTATAATTAGGATTGAATTGGCGAAGTTAGTATTTTGGCGAATTCCGGTTGGTAGGTGAGATTTTGATCCGGGGGTCGGAATGAGATTCCGAGAGTTGCTGTAGCTTCGTTAGGTGATTTTAGATGTGTGTGCAAAATTTCAGGTCATTCGGAGGTGTTTTGGTTGGGTTTCTGATCGAATGCGTGTTTCGGAAGTTTTAGAAGAACTTAGGCTTGAATTCGATGAGAAATGATGGTTTTAGTGTTGTTTGAGGTGTTTTAATGATTGGAGCAAGTTTGAATAAGGTATTGGATCATGTTTGTATTTTTGGTTGAGGTCCCGAGGGCCTCGGGGTGATTTCGGATGGCTAACGGGAAGTTTTGAACTTAGGAGATTGCAGAACCTGTGCTGCTTCTGGTATTTTCGCTCCTGCGGAAATGGGACCGCAGAAGCGGTACCATAGAAGCGAGTCAAGAACCACAGAAGCGACAGGCATCGCAGGTGCGAAGATGCTGACCGCATCTGCGGAGTCGCGGATGCGACAGTAGGACCGCAGATGCGGAATTTTGGAAGGCTAAAGGAAACCGCACCTGCGTAAAAAGGAATCGCAGATGCGAGACCGCAGAAGCGGTCTAGTAACCGCAGAAGCGGCTCCCCATCGCAAAAGCGGAAGTCGCAGATGCGGCTATGTAGCCGCAGATGCGGAAATAACTGGTCAGAAAGGGTTTTAATTCCCTTCGCGAAATATTTACAGAACACATATTTTGACTTCGGACTTGGGGTGTTCTTGAGCGATTTTGAATAGGAAATTCAAGGACTTCGATCAGGTAAGCATTCTTGGACTTACAACACAATTTTATCATGCAAATACATGAAATTTCACTGAAAACTCAAGGAATTAGGGTCAAAAATGATGGTTTAGGGCTTGAAACCTAAGAGAACAAAAATGGGAATTTGAGGGGTCATTTGGACTCCGATTTTGGTGTTCTTTATATGCATGGACTCGTGGCGAGATAAGGAATCCGGTGATGTGAATTTTATAATTTTTCGAGAAGTGGGTCCGGGGCTCGGGTTTTGCCAACTTCGTGATTTTCAATGTTTTTCGAGTCTTTTCGATTGGGTTATATTCCCTTAGCATATTGTGACGTATTCGTTGCGGTTTTGGTCAGATTCGACGCGCGAAGAGGTGAATTCGAAAGGCAAGGGCATAGCAAGCTAGGATTTGGCCGGCTTGAGGTTAGTAATAAATGTAAATGCTGTGTTGAGGGTTTGAAACCCCGAATTTGCACATCGTAGTGCTATGTGAGGTGACTTGCACGCCAGATAACGGGCGTGGGGTAGAGCACCGTCAGGGACTGTGACTTGGTCCGTCCCACTTAATAAAATTGGTACCTATTTGATTGTAGATTTGTAATATCCTTATAAAAATGGATTAATTGTCATAATTAGGCTTCGTGCCAACTACTTGAATCCTTCAGGGATTATTTTAATGGTTTCTTACCATATTTATAAATATTAAACTCAGTCCTGGTATTTAATACTCTGTTTGAAATCTCAGCCTTTTTCTTAAATTAGAAATTAAGTTAATATTTTTAAATGAAGTTTGGGCTGAATATTTTTATACTATTGTGTGATTTTTGGACTGAGTATGGGATCGGGCTGCACCCCGCAACAGTATTATAATGATATTGATATGAGGCCAAGGGCCTGTTTGATGCCACGAGATGGCTTATTATTGCGTTTGGGCCGTAAGGGGCCCCTCCCGGAGTCTGCACACCCCCAGTGAACGCCGTCGACGTTAAATAAATGGAGCGGGCTGCACGGCCGCAGCGGGGTACTGGAGGTACCGGTTTATGTGTTGCATTGCATATTTAATTGTTATTTATTCTCATTCTGGTGTGACTTTATTATAACTGTTTTTAATGTTTACTGTATTATGCTATTGGTCCACGTTGTTGTATTTATATTTTTACTTTGTGTTTATTTAGGATTTCTTATCCTCAGACTTTATTTATATTATTACTTTCTGGGTTGGAAGTACTCACAATACTCCCTGCACCTTGTGTGCAGATTCAGATACACCACAGGGTGAGTGAGGATTTGTTTAGCGGAGCAGTAAATATCCGGGAGTATCGAGGTAGCTGCATGGCGTTCGCAGCCTTGATCTCTCCCTTCTATCTTTTATTATTTTATTCGTATATTTTCTTAGTCGGACTTGAAATAGGTGAATAATCTGTTTCTAGAGGCTCATGTTCGTGACACCAGATTCTGTGGGTTGATCAGTATTTTGTTTTCATTTTGGGGTTTTCGAATGTTAGAAATTATTTCAGAAATTCCGCACTAAATTGGTATTTTTAATAGTGAATATTTATTCATCTATCTAGATTTATTGGCTAAGGTTGTGTAAATGGTCGGGCTTGCCTAGCAATGTGTTGGGCGCCATCACGACCGGGGTTTGGGTCGTGACAGATGAGATGCCATTACAGTCAATACAAGTATGTGAAATATTTGATGTTTGGGGAATAGATTTCTTGGATCCTTTTCCTTCTTCTCATTCATTTGAATATATCCTTGTGGCTGTGGATTATGTATCAAGATGGGTTGAGTCCATCTCCACAAGGAAAAATGATGCTCATACAGTGTGTAGTTTTCTTAGAAAAAATATTTTTACTAGATTTGGCACACCTCGAGTCATCATTAGTGATCAAGGGACTCATTTCATGAATAGGCAATTTTTTGATTTGCTATCAAAATATGGTGTGACTCACAAAACTGGAAGACCATATCATGCTCAAACACAGGGGCAAGTTGAAGTTTCCAACCGCGAGTTAAAAAGAATTCTTGAAAAGACGGTTGAAATTTCAAGAAAAGACTGGTCTTTAAAATTAGATGATGCACTATGGGCATACCGAACGGCGTTCAAAACGCCAATTGGAAACATCCCCATATAAATTAGTCTTTGTAAAGTCTTGCCATTTGCCAGTTGAACTAGAACACAAAGCTTTTTGGGCACTGAAAGCATTAAACTTTGAATTAACCTCTGCTGGTAAAAAGAGATTGTTTCAGGTTAATGAATTGGAAGAACTGAGGTTGGAAGTTATGAAAATGCCAGAATATTCAAAGAAAAACAAAAATATGGCCATGACAATTTGATCCGACAAAAAAAGTTTCAAAATTGGAGATCAAGTACTTCTTTATAATAGCAGGCTGAGGCTATTTCCAGGGAAATTAAATCCAGGTGGACAGGTCCTTATAATGTTACAGATGTTACTCCATATGGGGCAATTGAAATTCAACAGATCAATGGAGGAGACAAATTTAAGGTAAATGGTCACAGGTTAAAGTTGTATTTTGGAGGCCATTTTGAGCAACAACCATCGGTAACCTTGATAGCCTAATACATTCCGCTGTTAATAAGTCGAGCTGACGACATTAAACTCAGAACTACAATTTCCTTACCCGTAGCCATTGAGGGTGAAGCAATGGAGCCTCATAAGTCCAACATAGATTTGAGTAATTAAATGCTTAACTAATTGATCTGGTTAACATCCAGATTATTGTACAATCGGAACATCTCATGAAGGCCTCTACAAAAACAGAGTCACCTACACAGGAGCAACTCCATGGTGATCGGTATGCCTAAGTGACCGGTTAATTAACCATTTAGTGATACAATTCAAATGGTGGCACAGGTAAATTTTGATTTATATTTAAACCCGGACCCCATGAGTGATAAGGTCTAAAAGCTAGTTCAGTCTATTGCACATAGAATATGTGTGGCCACAGTTTCTTTCAAGCTTTCTTCTGTGACTGTAAATTTGAAAGCTAAAAAGATTTTTTAATTTTCAATTTTTTTTAGTACTGCATGTATATATATATATATATATATATATATTTTATAATGTTATAATAAACTTTTTCTCCTTAATGTTTGTGTCACTGTAGGTTTTTAATTAGTAAAATAAATTCTTTCTATTGTACCCAAATATTAAGTTTTTTTTTTCATTACCATATCAGTTCTATGCCTATGACTTTAATTTTGTGAAGGCAAAACTAGCATCTCCAACTCACAAGATCAAGGGAATTGAGAAATGTTATTATCACAAGAAGGCATACTCGATAATTTTTCTAGAACTTGCTCTAAATGTTCTTCGAGGCGAAATAATGGATGACACTGATTCTTGAAAGATGAAATTAGGCTTTCTTTGATACACCTTTTAGCCTCTTTTAGTTTATTCTCTCCAAGAAAAAAAAATGAAGCTTTTACCTCTTAGAATCTATCTTTGAGCCTTTATCCTATTTTTTTAAAAAAAATACCATGGTCTATAACCCCCCAAAAGAAAAGAAAAAAAAAGGAAAAAAGAGATGTATATTACTATTATAGTTATTACTTCTTCCAGTCATGATAAGTAATGTTTGTTAGAAAAAGAAAAGAAAGATGGTGCAAGCGAAAAAAAAAGAAGAAAAAAGAGAGATATAATGTATAAGTGTGTATATATTCTTATACCTCTTTATGTTGATGAAAGCATATACACAAACAAAAAAAAGAAAAACAAAAAAAATGGAATAATTAGTATCAATGAACATTTGCTCCAAGCTGGAAGAAGAAAAGTCACTACAAAAATATCTTTATCCTACCAGCATGAAGCCTGACATTATAAGCCAAGAAAAAGTCCTAAATAGATTTCAAAAATCAGTGTTGAATCTATATTAGAAGAGATTAACACAAAGAGCAAGCCTATGGAATAAGAATTGTGATATTCAAAACTTGTGATAATAAAGTTATCAATTCCGAACTATTCAAGCGAAAAGGAATGCAAATTTTGTTTTTTCAAAAGTAAAATCAGAAGCAAGGTAAAAGATTTGGTGCAACTTAAAAGATTAATTATTTGGCATGATGAAGGAAGTTATTTTGAATAAATTTTCTATCCTACAAAGACCAAACGTTTTGAAGAAAATGTTACAAAAAAAAAGTATATGTATATATATTATCATTAGAAATGTTTTTTTTCCTCGAGGACGAGCAAAGATTCAAGTGTAGGGGAATTTGATGGATATAATTTATTTATATATTTTTATATGTTAAATATTAAAAGATTTTAAATAAAACATGAATAAATATATCATATTCTCCCATATTTTCTAACATACTTCGCAGGAAAAAGAGCATATGAAAATCGAAGAAAAGAAGCAAAAAAGAATGAGAATTGAGTAGTCAACCGGGAATGAAGAAGCAAATGGACTAAAGAACCATAGTTGCGACGATAGCAATTGGGAATCATGAAGGAAATCACCATAGTTGCAACTAGAGAACTATAGTTGAAACTATAGCCTTTCTCTGCAAAAGGAAGTCCAATTGATAAGACCATAGTTGCAACTACAATTTCCATAGCTGCAACTACAATTTCATAGTTGCAACTATGGAGAATCTTAAGCCAAAAAAAACTCTATAAATAGAGAGTGCATGTTAGAAAGAAGATATCGAGTCTTGAGCAGAGAAGAACTATTCTTGGTCTCTCTTTGTCTTTAGTATTTACTACTTGTTGTCTTTGTTTTAGAAGAATAATATTTCTTCATAAGTTCTTTATTCCTAAATTAGTTTTTCTTACTTCGTAATGGAGTAAACTTCTTTTGTTGGGATAGTTGATGAAGCTTGATATATATATTATAATACTATCTCAGTTTAATACATCCTTGTCTTGAAACTTTCTATTTATATTTTATGTTGTGCTATAATAATAGTTTTTACCTAATCATTGTTATCACTTCTATATATTTTATCGTTAAGTTACTATCATATTAATTTTGTAATTCTCACGGAGCAAAATTAATATATAGTAACTATTGAATATGTCACGATCCAATTTCCATAATAGGTCATGATGGCGCCTAACACCGTTATCAGGCCAGTCGACACGGAATGTGATTAAGTACTCATTTTACTTTAGCCAAAGACAGTTATACTAGATTATCGGATTTAAAGATAAGACCAGTAAAGTTCATAAAGTGCTAAAATAGCGATACAACCCCAAAATAAATGTCTACTACTGTGTGTGCCAGAACCTGGTGTCACAAGCTACGTGCGACTAGTAGAATATACACAAAAGAATAATACACTAACCTACCGTCTGAATCAGGATAGACAGAAACAAAAAATACAAGAAAGGACTTCTTCGGCTACGGAGCGGCATGAAAGAGAAGCAGCTCACCGTAGAAGTCCAAGCGTGCTCGCTACTGCGCACCAGGATGATATCCAGATCCACCTGCCTCAAATCCTGTACATTTAAGTACAGAAGCGTAGTATGAGTACATAAATCACATGTACTCAGTAAGTATCCCGTATAATCTCGAAGAAGTAGAGACGAGAGGTCGACTTGATACTTACTAAGGTCAAGATAATATAATAATAAAGTGAGATATACAGCATGAAGAATTTCTAATAACACAAGTTTAAGAGAAGAGTCATATCCATGTTCTTGACATAATTAAACTACCAACTTTCCCTTTTTCCATATTAACAAGTGATCACGTCATATCTAAATATAAGCATATAAATCATGCACAATCATGCCGAGGTCGACGGCCCGCTGCAACAGAAAATAAATTGTGCACTGCCGAGGGTCGAGCGGCACGAACCATAGATGCATCTATTATCACCGAGGCGATCAGCCCGATCTATAATCATCAAGAAAATATCAAGAAAAAGCACATAATGCTCAATTACATACAAGGGAATTCCTACCAAGGCTCAACAAACTCATACGTCCACCTTTCATTTCCTCAAGTCTCTCGCAAATCAAAATGATCATATTGGCAATTTAAAATAAGAGATATTCCCCAATTAGACATGGCGTGGGTCCTAAACAACCCGAACAATTATCATATAGTAGCTATGCACGGACTCTCATCACCTAGTACGTACGTAGCCCCCACATTTAGCAACAATTACTCATTTAAAATTCTATGGGGACAATTCCCTCTTACAAGGTTAGAAAGGAGACTCACCTCGCTCCAAAGTGCACTCCCAATGTCCAAGAACGAGCCCAAGTCCTTAATTTGAAGCCGAACAATCCCAAACTAATCAAACGAAGTAAGAACTAGTAAATAAAGGCTTATAGGTCGAACTCTAACTATTTAGGCAATTTTCTAACCATTAACACAAGTTTCCTAAATTCGGACCCCGGGCCCACGTGCCCGAATTCCGAGATTTTTCGAAGGAAGTTGTTCTCTATCACCTAAGGATCACAAATATATGATTTCTAGTTCATTACATGGCAAATTATGTGATAAAACCTTAGTTTTCATTGAACCCTAGGTCTAGCTCAAATCCCTTGATTTCACCTAATTTTAGTGTTAAATCTACCTAATGTTTATGTATTTGAACTAAAAATGAGTAGGGGTTACTTACCTTGCAATGTTATGTGGAAACCTCCTCTTTGGAATCGCCAAAATCGCCTAAGTGTTGAGAGTAATGTGGAAGAAATGAGTTTGGGTTCGTATTAATGAACCCTTCTGCCCCAGTGATTTCCGCTTCTGCGGAAGAAATCCCGCTTCTGCGGGTTCCGCTTCTGCGGACATGAGCCGCTTTTGCGGAAATGGGCAAGGGGGCCTGGGCCGCTTCTGCGGTCACAACCTCGCTTCTGCGAGGCCGCTTAAGCGGAAAGCCCACCGCTTCTGCGGTTCTGGGCCTAGGCGGATGGACCGCTTCTGCGGTAAAACGACCGCTTCTGCGGTCTCGCTTCTGCGGTCCAAGAGCCGCAGAAGCGGTTATGACAGAAGCAGCAGATAAGGTTTTTCCTAAGTTTTCAACTTCACTCGAACCTCGACCATTTGACGCTCGGGGCTCCCGAGCCCCGCCCTAACATACCGACAAGTTTGAAATCACGAGGCGGACCTACTCGAGCCCTCGAAACGCTTAAAACAACGCTAAATCAGGGAATCAACCCCAAAACCAAATGATTCAATTCATTGAACTTCAAGTTCTCAATTCTCCTCCAACGGGTCAAAACGCCCTTAAACTATTCGGATTGACACCAAATTTTACGGGTAAGTCTTAACTGATGTTTCGGACTTGTACCAAGTTTCGGTATCGAAATCCAAACCCGATACCTAGGAAAACAATGATTTCTTAGTTTATTTAAACCTTTGAAACTCTAACTTAACAATTTCACATAAAAATTAATTACTCGGGCTAGGGACCTCGGAATTCGATTCCGGGCATACGCCCAGGTCCCATATTTTCCCGCGGACCCTCAGAAATTGTCAAATCACGATTCTGGGTCCGTTTCCCCAAAATGTTGACCGAAGTCAAACTTGGCCTTTTTAAAGAAACTTAAAGAAGCAACTAGACTTATTCTTGCTCAAGAACTCTTCTAAATTCCGAACCACCCGTTCCCGCAAGTCATAAATTAGCTAAAGCAAGTGCGGGAAGTCTTATTTAAGGGAACGGGTTTAAAAATGCAAAACGACCGGTCGGGTCGTTACATTCTCCACCTCTTAAACAAACGTTCGTCCCCGAACGGACATAGAAAAGTACCTGGACTGCTGAATAAGTGGGGATATCTGCTCCGCATGTCCTCCTCGGACTCCCAGGTCGCCTCCTCGACCGGTTGGCCCCTCCACTGGACTCTTACCGCAGAAATCCTCTTGGACCTCAACTGTCGATCCTGTCTATCAACAATGGCAACTGGCTCCTCCTCGTAGCCCAAGCTCTCATCTAACTGAATGGTACTGAAATCCAACACATGTGAATGGTCGGCATGATACTTCCGAAGCATCAATACATGGAAGACTGGATGAACTCCTGATAAACTGGGAGGTAAAGCAAGCTCATAGGAAACCTCTCCAACTCGCCTCAACACCTCAAAGGGGCCAATAAACCTTGGGCTTAGCTTGCCCTTCTTCCCAAACCTCATAATGCCCTTCATCGGCGAGACTTTCAAGAGAACCTTCTTGCTAATCGTGAATGATACATCACGTGCCTTCTGATCCGCGCTCTTCTGCCTGGACTGAGCTGTGCGGAGCCTCTCCTGAATCAACTTTACCTTATCCAAGGCATCCTGTACCAAATATGTGCCAAGTAACTTAGCCTCACCGGGCTCAAACCACCCAATAGGAGAACGAAAACGCCGACCATACAATGCCTCATACGGGGCCATCCCTATGCTGGACTGATAGCTATTATTGTATGCAAACTCCGCCAAGGGCAAGAACCTATCCCACTACCCTCCAAAGTCGATCACACATGCTCTAAGCATATCCTCTAAAATCTGAACAGTCCGCTCTGACTGCCCGTCGGTCTGAGGATGAAATGCCGTGCTGAGCTCTACGCGAGTCCCCAACTCACTCTGAACAGCTCTCTAGAAATGGGAAGTGAACTGAGGGCCTCTGTCCGATATGATGGAAACCGGCACACCGTGCAACCTGATTATCTCCCGAATGTAAATCTGAGCATATCTTTCCGCCGTATAAGTAGTCGCCACCGGAATGAAGTGGGCCGACTTGGTCAACCTATCCACAATAACCCACACTGAATCAACCTTCCGCTGAGTCCGCGGCAACCCGACCACGAAATCCATGGTAATGCGCTCCCACTTCCATTCCGGAATGGGCATATGCTGAAGTAGGCCACCTGGCCTCTGGTGCTCATATTAGACCTGCTGGCAATTCGAACATCTAGCAACATACTCCACTATGTCCTTCTTCATCCTCCGCCACCAGTAGTGCTGTCTCAAGTCACGATACATCTTCGTGGCACCCGGATGAATGGAATACCCCGAACTGTAGGCCTCCTCTAGAATCCTTTCCCTCAAGCCATCAACATTAGGAACACATACACGACCCTATAGCCGTAACACACCATCCTCGCCAATAGAAATCTCCTTGGCACCTCCCTGAAGTACCGTCTCTCTGAGAACTGCCAAATATGGATCATCGAGCTGTCGGGCCTTAATCTCCCCAACAACGAAGACTGAGCAACCACACATGCTAGGATCCGGCTGGGCTCTGAAATATCCAATCTCACAAGTCTGTTAGCTAAAGACTGAACGTCCAAGGCTAATGGTCTCATCTCAGCAGGAATGAATGCCAAGCTACCCATACTCTCCGCCTTCCTAAGGCATCCGCAACCACATTTGCCTTGCCTAGATGATAAAGAATGGTAATGTCATAATCTTTTAGTAGCTCAAGCCACCTGTGCTGCCTCAAATTAAGATCCCTCTGCTTGAACAAATGCTGCAAGCTCCGATGGTCTGTGTAAACCTCACATGACACACCATACAAATAATGCCTCCATATCTTGAGAGCATGGACAATCGCCGCCAACTCTAGATCGTGCACAGGGTAATTCTTCTCATGAACCTTCAGCTGACGTGAAGCATAGGCAATAACTCGCCCCTCCTGCATCAATACACATCCCAAGCCAACGCGAGAAGCGTCGCAATACACTGTATACATCCCTGAACCGGAAGGCAATAGAAGGACTGGTGCCGTAGTCAAAGCCGTCTTGAGCTTCTGGAAGCTCTACTCACAATCGTCGGACCAACAGAATGGAGCACCCTTTTGGGTCAATCTGGTTAGAGGTGATGCAATAGATGAGAAGCCCTGCATAAATCGCCGGTAATAACCTGCTAACCCCAAGAAACTCCTGATCTCGGTCACTGAAGTAGGACGTGGCCAACTCTGAACTGCCTCAATCTTCTTGGGGTCCACTTTAATACCCTCTCCTGACACTACATGCCCCAAGAATGCTACTGACTCTAGCCAAAACTCGCACTTGGAGAACTTAGCATAAAGCTTCTGCTCTCGCAAGGTCTGAAGCACTACTCTCAAATGCTGCTCGTGCTCCCCCAGGCTATGCGAGTATATCAAGATGTCGTCAATGAAGACGATAACAAAGGAATCAATATAGGGCCTGAACACCCTGTTCATCAAGTCCATAAATGCCGCTGGAGCATTAGTCAAGCCAAATGACATCACCAGAAACTCATAGTGGCCATATCTAGTCCTGAATGCGGTCTTCGGGACATCTGAATCCCGAATCTTCAACTGATGATACCCTAACTTCAGGTCGATCTTAGAGAACACCCTAGCACCCTGCAGCTGGTCAAACAAATCATCAATACGGGGTAATGGATACTTGTTCTTGATGGTGACTTTGTTCAACTGGCGGTAATCAATGCACATCCGCATAGTCCCATCCTTCTTCTTCACAAATAGCACTGGTGCACCCCAAGGCGATACACTGGGCCTAACAAACCCTTTAGCTAACAACTCCTCCAACTGCTCCTTCAGCTCCTTCAGCTCCTTAGGAGCCATACGGTACGGCGGGATAGATATAGGCTGAGTGCCTGGAGCCAAATCAATACAGAAATCAATATCACGATCCGGAGGCATGCCAGGAAGATCAGAAGGAAAAACATCGGCGAACTCTCGGACTACTGGCACTGAATCAATCGTCGGAGACTCTGCGGTGGTGTCTCGAACATAAGCTAAGTAGGCCAAACACCCCTTCTCAACCATGTGTTGAGCCTTCAGGAAGGAAATGACCTGCTAGGTGTATCCACAGTGGAACCCCTCCACTCCAACCTCGGCAACCCTAGCATCGCTAGAGAAACAGTCTTGGCATGGCAATCTAGAACGGCGTGATATGGAGATAACCAATCCATGCCCAGAATAACCTCAAAATCGATCATATCGAGCAACAGGAGATCTGCTCTAGTCTCAAGACCACAGAAAGTAACCACACAAGATCGGTAGACCCGGTTCACAACAACAGAATCGCCCACAGGAGTGGACACATAAACAGGAACACCCAAAGGCTCAGGAGAAATAGCCAGGAAACGAGCAAACAGAGATGATACATATAAGGTTGTTTCCTAAGTTGTTCAACTTCACTCGAACCTCCGACCATGTTTGAACGCTCTCGGGGCTCCCGAGCCCCGCCCGAACATACCGAGAGAAGCTCCTGAAATCACGAGGCGTGACCTACTCGAACCCTCGAAACACTAATGCTAACATCGAGGAATCGGTCAACCCGCGAAAACCAAATGAATCAATTATTGAACTTCACAGTTCTCAATTCTCCTCCAACGGGTCCAACAACGCCCTAAACTATTCGAATTGACACCATAGTTGATTATTATTTACGGGTAATCTTAACTGATATTTCGGACTGTAACCAAGTTTCGGTATGAAATCCAAAACACCAGATACCTAGGAAAACTAACAGATTTTCTTAGTTATTTAAACACTTTGGAAAAACTTAAATTAAGCTAATTTCACATAAAAATTCATTACTCGGGCTAGGGACACGGTCGGAATTCGATTCAGGCATATGGCCACGGTCCCATATTTTCGCCAGCGGCCTTCAGAAATGTCCAAAATCATGATTCCGGGGTCGTTTCCAAAATGTTGACCGAAGTCAAAACTTGGCTTTTTTAAAGAACTTAATACGAAGCAACTAGACTTATCTTGCTCCAAAACTCTTCCTATAATTCGCGAACCACCGTCCGCCGCAAAGTCATAAATTCAGCTAATCAAGTGCGAAGTCTTATTTAAAGGGAACCGGGTTTAAAAAAAACAAAACGATCTGGCCAGGTCGCTTACTTCTCCACCTCTTTAAACAAACGTTGTCCTCGAATAGACATTAGAAAAGTACCTGGAGACTGCTGAAGTAAGTGGGGAATCATGCTCCCGCATGTCTTCTCTTGGACTCCCAGGCTCGCCTCCCTCGACGGTATTGGCCCCTCCACTGGACTTCTACGCGTAGAAACTCCTCTTTGACCTGCAACTGCGAGCCTGTCTATCAACAATGGCATACTGGCTCTCCTCCTGAGCCCAAGCTCTCATCTAACTGAATGGCAGCTAGAAGATCCAACACATGTGAAATGGTCGGTCATGATACTTCCGAACGGCATCCGAGTACATGGAAAGACCTGGAGTGAACTCCTTGAAATAGACACCTGGTGAGGTAAAGGCAAAGCCTCAATTAGGCAGACCTCTCCAACTCGCTCAAACACCTGATCAAAAGGACCAATAAACCTTGGGCTAGCTTAGCCCTTCTTCCCCAAACCTCATAATGGCCCTCACAGTGGCGAGACCTTTCAAGGAGAACACCTCTCGCCAATCGTAATGATACATACACGTCCTTCTGATCGCGCGTAACTCTTCTGCCTGGACTGAGCTGTGCGGAGCCTCTCCTGAACTCAAACTTACCTTATCCAAGGACGATCCTGTAACAAATCTGTGCCACAGTAAACTTAGCCTTCACCCGGGCTTCAAACCACCCAATAGGAGAACGACAACGCCGACCATTACAATGCCTCATACGGGGGCCATCCCTATGCACTGGAATGATAGCTATTATTGTAATGGCAAACCCGCCCAAGGGCAAGAACTGATCCACTTAGCCGCTCCTGCAAAGTCGATCACACATGCTCCTAAAGCATATCCTACTAAAATCTGGAACCAGTCCGCTCCGACTGCCGTTCAGTCTGAGGATATGAAAAATGCTGGCTGAGCGTCTTACCCGAGTCCCCAACTTCACTCTGAACAGCTCTTCCAGAAATGCGGATGGGGACAATTCCCTCGTTACAACGGTTAGAAAGGAGACTCACCTCGCTCCAAAGTGCACTCCCAATGTCCAAGAACGAGCCCAAGTCCTTAATTTGAAGCCGAACAATCCCAAACTAATCAAACGAAGTAAGAACTAGTAATAAAGGCTTACAAGGTCGAACCTAACTATTTAGGCAATTTCTAACCATTAACACAAGTTTCCTAAATTCCGACCCCGGGCCCACGTGCCCGGATTCCGAGATTTTTCGAAGGAAGTTGTTCTCTATCACCTAAGGATCACAAATATATGATTTCTAGTTCATTACATGGCAAATTATGTGATAAAACCTTAGTTTTCATTGAACCCTAGGTCTAGCTCAAATCCCTTGATTTCACCAAATTTTTAGTGTTAAATCTACCTAATGTTTATGTATTTGAACTAAAAATGAGTGGGGATTACTTACCTTGCAATGTTATGTGGAAACCTCCTCTTTGGAATCGCCAAAATCACCTAAGTGTTGAGAGTAATGTGGAAGAAATGAGTTTGGGTTCGTATTAATGAACCCTTCTGCCCCAGTGATTTCCGCTTCTGCGGAAGAAATCCCGCTTCTGCGGGTTCCGCTTCTGCGGACATGAGCCGCTTTTGCGGAAATGGGCAAGGGGGCCTGGGCCGCTTCTGCGGTCACAACCTCGCTTCTGCGAGGCCGCTTAAGCGGAAAGCCCACCGCTTCTGCGGTTCTGGGCCTAGGCGGATGGACCGCTTCTGCGGTAAAACGACCGCTTCTGCGGTCTCGCTCTGCGGTCCAGAGCCGCAGAAGCGGTTATGACAGAAGCAGCAAATAAGGTTTTCCGT
>NW_017676938.1:30782-31612 GCF_001879085.1 Nicotiana attenuata
GTTATCCACATCTATTTCCCGACTCAGGTACTTCTTTCTTTTGTCCGTTCGAGGACGAACGGTTGTTTTAGAGCTGGAGAATGTGATGACCCAAAGGGTCATCACCTGTTTTCTCTTTCAATCCGTGCTTCCGAGGCTTTGAAAACCTCACTTTTACTTGCCTCAATTTGCATGCGCAGTCCGGGCGCGTAGCCGGAAAGCTTAAATATGAATTCTGTGTAAAAGTTGATGAATTTGGATATAAATATGATTAAGGTTGACTTTGGTCAACATTTTGGGTAAACGGACCCGGACCTGTGATTTGACGGTCCCGGAGGATCCGTAGAAAAATATGGAACTCGGGCGTATGCCCGGAATCGAAATCCGAGGTCCCGAGCCCGAGAAATGAATTTTTTTGAGAAATTGTTTTTTGTAATATAGAAATTTGAAATGAAAATGGATTAGATAGTGTTGGTATCGGGCCCGTATTTTGGTTCCGGCGCCCGTTACAGGTCTTATATGTGGTTTAAGCACTTTCTGTGAAATTTCGTCGAAATCGGATGTCGTTTGACGTGTTTCGGACTTAAAATTCTAAAGTTGAAAGTTTAAGAAGTTTGAAGAAAAAGTGATGATTTGAGGTTTGATTCCTCGTTTTTGATGTATTTTGTCGATTTGATCGCACGGTTAAGTTCGTATATGTTGTTGAGTTAGTGTGTGTGATTGGTTAGGAGTCCCGAGGGCTCGGGATGGATTTCGGAGGTGTTCGGAGTAGTTTTGGAGTTAGGAAAAATTGCAGAAAATCTGCTGTTGGTGCACAGTAATTCCCTTCTTCGCGTTCGCACTCACCCTAT
>NW_017676938.1:34053-36869 GCF_001879085.1 Nicotiana attenuata
TTGTATATTTATTTTGATATAATTTATTACTTATTTGTGTTATTTTTAATTAATCTAAAATTATTTTTATATTAATTTATAGGGGACAAAGATCCAGGTATTATTCAGATGGATAAATTGAATACACTCAAATGTATTCGTGTGAATTTTATAATCCATACTATATCAAACTCTGCTCAAGTATTACGCTTGCAGGATTTTTTCTGACAATTATGCTGGAGAATGATGGAAAAGAAAAGTTTGACAAAGTAATTGTATCCTTGTAGATCATATGAGTACTTGGCCTAATAAAGTGAGTAATAGTTCTGATAAAAACTGTAAAATAATCGATTGAGTTTATACAAGATGATGCTACATGCCTTATGATATGCTTTAATCTTTTATTCAAAAAGTAAATTTTTTTGAAAGGTTTTCTATGTAGCTTTTTTCTCTTATTCTTTAATTTCTATTCAAGGAGATAAAAATATATTCAAGATCATGTCAAATAGCTTCTGTCTATGTGATAGTCCTCTTATGGAGCCGTGGACATACTTGCATTACAAATTTATCTAAAGAATTCAAGTCAAAGTTTAAGATAAAAGTTAAGGAGACCTAGCTACCACATTTATGAGTCACGCCGGTTAAAGAACTCCAGTTTGTTTTGAGTCTCCTAAGCTGAAACAATTCAACTTGTGACGTTTTTTGAAATATTACTTTACAGCCAGAAAAAGAATAAAATTATTAACCCGAAAAAATAATATTATAATGATACTCCATAAAAAGTTAAAAGGAAAAACACTTAATTTAAAAAGGAAAGAAAAACTTTTTCTCTTCTACAAAAAGTAAATTACATTAATACTCAAATAATTTGCATCATACAGTACAAACAATAATTTTTTAAGGACGATCACCTCTTAAATATATTGAATCGCCATAACAGATGCATTGTTTAATTAGAGCTGATTAAGGAAGTATAATATTCCAAAAGAAGAAAGAGGAATAACCCAAACTTAAAGGAATCATTATACAAAGTTCTATAAGATAGCTCTAAATATTAGAACAATTTTTTTCAATGTAGATTTTTTCCCCGTAAAGTCTAATTCTAATATAGAAACATGACAATAGATATAAATATAAGTCTTTTTTTTTTCTTTCAGAAAAATATTACGTACTACATCTTTAGATTTAGTGTTAAATTAATTTGGACTCCAAAATGACTTAGTCATTGTTTTGAACTAAAGAAATTATAAATAAATCACAAATAAATATACACATATTAACCAAACCAAACCTAAAATCATCCGTCATAATAAGTATTATATCAATTAAAATCTAAATGTTGTGTGTGAGGAATTAGTAAAGGTCTCGGCGCAGTTTAAGCAAGGATTGCTAAACTGCACGGTCAGCAATGGCGAGGCAGAGGAAGAAGAATACAGCAAAGGCAACAAACAGAGAGCAATCAGAGAAACTAGATGAGGAAGATCAGAGGATAGTCACACTAGAAATAGGAATTCAACAGAATCTAGAACCAGCGCAACTGTTCTATTGGATGAAAGGTATGGGGAGTGCACCAACGATTATGCATGGACATGAGCAGAAGAAATCTGTGGAGAAAATCCAAGCTCCAACAGTTGCTTCAATTGCAATAACTCCGACAGATCTAGCAGAAAATGAAACAGAAATGGCGATGGCAGCTAGGAAACTGACATTCTCGACTGGACTTGAGAATACAAAACCAACCCTAGCAGCGGTGATACAAGGTAATAGATCAATTCAGCAAGGATTGAAATTTAATTACTATCCTCCTACTGTTAAGGATGGGAGGAAAATTGTACGATTGAACATGATAGAGGTAGAGGAACAAACGAGGAAATGGCAAACCAGCTTGATTGGGTATGTATTATGAGGAACACCTCAATTTAAGGAGATGCTCAATTTTGTGTATGGTGTATGGCAATTTGTATCAACTCCTCAAGTCCTATTGTATGAAGAGGGCTACTTCGTTTTTAAGTTCGATTGTGATGAAGACAGAGACCTGGTTATGCAAAATGGACCTTATACATTTAATAACAGGCCTATGATTCTGAAAAATTGGGAGGCTGATTTCAAAATGAGTAAGGAATTGATGACAAATGTACCAGTGTGGGTAACGTTTCCTGGGCTACCTATACAGTATTGGACAGGAGAAAATTTGGGAAGAATTGCAAGTTCAATAGGAAAACCAATATGCACAGATAAGCTAACAGCACAGGAAGCTCGAATTTCATATGCTCGAATGTTGATAGAAATGGACATATCCCAAGCATTGCCTGAGGATGTATTGATTGAGACCCCAAATGGAGAATTGAGACAACAACAACTGAAGTATGACTGGCATCCATCCTTTTGCCAGGATTGCCTCAGTGTAGGACATAACACAGGAGAATGCAAAAATCAGAAAGGAGAAAAAAAGGAAGGAAAGGGACAACAGGAAGGAAAGAAACAAGGGAAGAAAGTTATTACAAAATGGATTGCCAAAGCTAGAGAGGAAACACAGAACAAGGTGACCACTGCTGAAGAAAACAATGTGAATTCAAATAATGAAGATGAACAAAGACAGGAGGCTGATTTTCAGATAGCAAAATCAAAAGGAAAGCAGGTGCAAAAAGAGAGGAACACAGTGAGAAAGAATGCAATGGAGGAAGCAATACAAATTAGACTACAACAGAACAGATTCACTGCATTAAGGATTCAGGAAAAGGAGGATGCTAGCTCAGCATCAAATGGGGTAAGAGTACCTGTAGTTCAACCCCCGATGACCATCTGTGCATGGAATATAAGAGGCTGAATAAGCCCTA
>NW_017676939.1:0-1135 GCF_001879085.1 Nicotiana attenuata
GTAAACCCTTAATTTTTACCGAAAGGGGGTTTTTCCTCACTTTGCTTACTGTTGAGATTTTTCGCATTGCTTTTTGATTATTCTATGTTTTCTTCACTATTGATTAAACCGACTATCATGCCTCGAGTGTTGCTATCTACTGAATTTTTCTTTTTGTGCTACTACTGCACGCTATTTCCTCTTGCCAACAGGCTTGGCCTTGCATGTATAATGTTTATGCACCCTATTTATATGCTGATTCTCCTTCCTTGACTGATTTTCAAACTTGTGACTAATTTCAAACTTTTCCTTTGTGAAATTCTGATTTCGCTTGCCCGTTAAAGTTAACTGATTTCTTTTCCTATTTTACCTTATTGAATCCTTTCCAAAATTATAGTATCTCTGTATCTAGACTCGATTGCTAGCTAAATATTTTACTACTGCTTTTATGGCAGCTGTCAGCCTGCTGACAAATTGATTTCTTTCCTTGTTTTAAACCTGTCAATACCCGTTAAACAAGTGCTCGCTTAATTAAAGGGAATCACTTGTATAATTGATTCCGAATCATGATTGTTTCCATGTTTGTGGCTTATTACCTCTCTCTCACTCGTTTTAAAAAAACTATAAATACCCTGTACTTCTTTTCTTTCAAGACACGAACACAAGGGATAACACTTGAGTTCAAACACACACTACACTAAAACTCTCTCTCTTCTCTAAGAGGACTTTGAGCATCAATGGAATCACCTGGTTGCTCGGTTTGGAGTTGGTTCAGATAAGCACATTGCTCTTCTTCTATCTTATCGAACATCCTGGCCAATTTCTTACACGCGGAACTTTTTCCTGGCCCGAACAATGACCATTGAGTATTGGAAATTGATCGAGACATTCATGAAGAATATCTTGAGCCCTCAATCAAGCTTACTATTATTCTTCGAGCAGGTACAGAATAATTTTATAATTACTTGATTTTGCTTTTTATGACATCTCTGGTACATGGTTTGATGACAAATCCTGCACATTTTTAAACCATCACAGGTTGGTCTTGCGTCCAACTTTGGGAATCACAATAAGGAAAAGCGACTTTATATGCCTGCTAAGACTTGCCTTCCTCTTGAAGAACATGCAAGGAGTGTTCTTACGTCTTATGCCTTCA
>NW_017676939.1:2472-25136 GCF_001879085.1 Nicotiana attenuata
TTTTGTTCAAAGAGGTGTATTTGAGCCTTTATCTGTTTATATTCTTCCCCAACATGCAGTATGTGTTTTTGTACGTCGCCTTAGATTTTTGTCCTTTGAAACCAATCAGCCTAATACCCCTTCCCTTTAGGAATAGTAGTCCTAAGTACCTCCGGGACTGATAGGAATGGGACGGGTAATAGCATGCAATAGCGAACGAGACCAATTTGCGCTTTAGTACCTTAAACGGGGTGGGAAAGGGTAGATATGGATATGATGACCGGTGCGCTAATACCACGTGTAGCCCCTCTCTTGAGGAGTGATTATCGGGTATTGCATTGATGTGATCCATATTATGATTAAACCTAGGACCCTCTTTCCCTTTCTTTCTTTGTCTTAAAAAAATATTTTGATTTCTCTTCAAAAGTCACCCTTTTATAATTGCTCTTCCATGTTTTGTTTATTTTCAAGCATTTGTGTATTAAAATCCCCTCTTATTTGAGCCTTATTTGTTTACTTGTTAATTGCACCAAATTCACAATGACTGTCTGGCCGGGAACCACACTAGTGGATCCTGAGGGGTGCCTAACACCTTCCCTTCGGGATAATTTTAAAGCCCTTACCCTGTCTCTGGTTATCAAAAGCGTAGTTGTAGTTGAATCTTGTAAGGTGTCCTAATGCACCATAAATCACTAGGTGGCGACTCTTCAAAAATGCAAAACCCAGTTCCCAAAAGGAACGAGTCATCCCATACCAAAAATGTCATAAACCCGATTCTCCCGCCGCGAGGAGGGAAAAAAAGGGGGCGCGACAGCATGGCGACTCTGCTGGGGACATTTGGCTTTTACCATTTTAGACTGTTATTGTGAATTTATATCTCTTTATGTGAAATTACTTGTTAATTCTTTAAGCATTCAATTCCCCTTTTCCATTGCAAAACTGACATGTCTTTTTTTTTTGTTTTCTTTCCTTTACTACTGCTTTAAATTATGAAATTGTTGTATTTACTGCTTTCTTAACGTGCAAATACGTGACAACATGCTTTTAATTGTTGCATAATCATGCTCAACATACATATTCCACTCGTGCCAAACAAATCCCATAGCAACGCTTATAATGAGTGGTTGCGCTCTTCCTATATTATTACCCCCTAAATTCGGAAAAGGCATATTTACGGTAAAACCAGTCGATCAACGGTGTAGTCGACGGTTCCGTGCCTTTCCCTCTTGAGTTGTCCGCTCAAGGGTACCAGTCTGAAACCCCATAGAAACCTTATTCCATTTAAATTGTACATGCATCATGGTCAAACCTAGCCGGATCAGTTATGTTGTCCACATAATGATCCTTTAAGATAGCCTTGTCCAAAGTCCACTGGGTTTCCCTAAACCCAAACGGACATCATCATGTTCTATGCATTTATTTGGAGAATCAAATGCTTAATGCTAATTGTTGATGTTTAATAGTCGAGTCTGGTGGGGGTAGGGTCTAACCCTTCTATTTTGCAGATAATGAGGCACGAAGTCCCTAGATTCGGCATGGTCACCAACATCCACCCAAGACTGCTAAGCTGGTGGAAAGATCTTCACTCCAGTGATCAGACTCTCGTCCGAAAATATCTAGGGAATCTACCTTCCCTCCTGGAAACTCAACCCAACAATAAAATGATAGAAGCTGCCACATTATTTTGGGATTCTGAAAGGGCTATGTTCCGCTTTGGGGACATTGAGATGACACCCTTGCTAGAAGAAATGGGAGGGTTGGCCGGTTTGGTATGGGAAACTCCGGGTTTACTAATGCCTGAGAACTGCAAGGGCAGGGGCTTCTCAAAATGATGGGTCTGAAGAAGAATACAGAATTGACATGCCTAAAAGAATCATATATCCCCTTTGACTATTTATATGAGAGGTACGATCACAGCAAATCCTACCGCACCTATCCTGACGAGTTTGCCATCACATCATTAGGGCATATTCACCGAAGGGTCTTTGTATTCATGTTTTGTTTCCTGGGGTTGATTGTGTTTCCAATGAAGAAAGCAAGAAACCATACCAGACTGGCCATGGCAACTAAGACCTTAATGGAAGGAATTGGCGGGAAACCATTCAGCATTGTGCCCATGATCATTGCGGAAATATACCGAGCCCTAGAAAAGTGTCAACAGGGAGCCAGTCACTTCGAAGGCTGCAATTTGCTACTTCAATTTTGGCTCATGGAGCATCTCCAAAAAGGTGAATACCGACAAGAGATTCAGTGAAGGGACTGGGACGATCACATCGCTTTCCATCACCCAAAGCAAATGAATTATATCCCCGATATGTTTGCTCAGCCGGAGGATGCCAAAGGATGGTTCGAACGGTTTGATAATTTGACCGAGGGGCAAGTACAATGGATGTTCGAGTGGTTTCCAACCGAGGAATTCATCGCCCGATCCAGAGACGCACCTTTCCTGATATTGATCGGTCTGAGAGGAACATACCCTTACGTCCCTCTACGGGTTATGAGGCAAGCTAGTAGGAAGCAGGTTGTACCCAGGGTCGACAAGATGAGTCACTTCCGGCCGACTTCCAGGATATGATAGCCCTTAAAAATGCAAAACTCAGCATATGTGGCACTGCAAGATCATAATGGGAAGGATACCATCGAACCAGACAGATACCATGCTGGTTGTGCTCCCTACTACTCAGGCTGGTTGGAAGATAATCATAATGGTCTGGACCAGCCAGGGTTTGCCCGAGGTCACAGAATCATAGACGAAAAAGCCGAGACACAGATCAAATACAACCAACTGCGCAAGAGGATCCGGGAGTGCGAAAGCAAGCACCGTGAGATACAAGAAGCCAATCAGAAGTTAATTGAGGAATAGAAGGACATAGCTGTCAGCGCCAACAAGCGACTGGGATACTTGGAGCGAGGCATAGTGGAGTTGGAAAGAAAATTTATCAAAAGGGTCGAAGACTGTCAAAATGCTGAAAGAAACGAAGGCGGACATCTAACCAGAGCCAACCTATTGCTGGGACTTCGCGAGCTGGGAAAGCTGCTCGACGGAGCCAAGGATACCGAATCTGGGGAAGGTCCTTCAGGGACCAAGTAGATAGGATTTTGTCTTTTCGCTATATAAAATGTAATAAGGCCAAGCCATTAGTGACTTTTATTTCCTGTTGTTTAGTGTCGATTTGGGATTCGTCTTATTTTCTATCAATAAAATGAGGCATTTAGCATCCTGAGCTCTCCAAATTAATTTGTCGCTAGGCCTACCTCGGGCACAAAGAGGTCCCCAAATTAGGACGCGATTTACATTCTCGCACTATGTGTTTAAATATTGCAACGCTTTTTTTTATAACACCCAACTAACTTGGTTACCTTTTTGCTTATTTTTTGTTTTGTTATTCCCCTCCCCAAAGGTTAGTTCGAGCACTCTGGCAACATCATCCTATTCCACAAGATCCAAGGGCCCTCCACCCACTCCTCCTCTAAGTCCTGTTAAGAACAAGAACAAAGGCAAAATGGAAGATTTGAACAGCGTCAGAAAGGAGAATTCAACTGAACGGGTAGAGGTCACTAATGGTCATGGTACTCAGGTTCCTAAGGAAAATGTATCCCAGCTTGAACAAAAATTGCTAAAGTTCCAGGAAGAGCTCGACCAGGTTCGGAATCTGGCAAGTTTGTCATTCTCGCTCAGCACCCCATATATCACCTTTCCCAATACTCAAAACCCTACACCCAACATCCTAAAGCAACAAAATCATCCCGCTCCCCATATTATTCCACCAAAGACCCAATGCAACACTTGCCACACCACAAACAACACTTCATTGCTTCTCCCAGAACTCCAAAACTCCACAAATGACCACTTCCACACCTACCATAACACCCCATCTACGTGGAGACCATGCCACTCTCCACCCAACCCATCTCAGGCACACCCGAGTCTGATGATAAAGATTTGCTTATCAGGAACCTGGCTGAAGAACTTAAGAAATTGACTAGCCGGATCCAGGGCATTGAAGGAAACAAGGGAATTGAAGGGTTGAATTATGAAGATCTCTGCATACAGCCTGATGTCGAACTGCCCGAGGGGTACAAACCTCCAAAGTTCGAGATGTTTGACGGTACAGGTGATCCCAGGGTCCATTTGAGGACGTATTGTGACAAGTTTGTTGGGGTAGGAAAAGATGAGAGAATCCGCATGAAGCTATTCATGAGGAGTCTAAAAGGAGATGCACTATCCTGGTACATCATCCAGGATCCTAAGAAATGGTCAAGTTGGGTAGGTATGGCCTCTGATTTCATGGACAGGTTCAGATTTAACACAGGAAATGCGCCGGATGTGTTCTACATTCAGAATCTGAAGAAGAAACCTACAAAAACATTTCGCGAGTATGCTACTCGCTGGAGGTCGGAAGCCGCTAAGGTCAGACCTGCCTTAGAGGCGGAACAAATGAACAAATTCTTTGTCCGGGCCCAAGACCCGCAATACTATGAGCGACTTATGATGATTGAAAGCCACAAATTTTCTGACATCATCAAGCTGGGGGAGCGAATCGAAGAAGGCATTAAGAGCGGTATGGTCACAAACTTCGAGGCCTTGCAAGCTACAAATAAGGCCTTGCAGTCCGGTGGTGTGTCCAAAAAGAGAGACGTAGGAGATGTGATGGTTGCACAAAGAACCAAATCTCCTATCAAATACCAAACCTACCCGACACTTCCACTCACCTATCAGCCCACTCCGAATTACGAAGCACCCTCACCGCCCGCCTATCAACCATCTCCACCTCCCATATATCAGCCTACTTCACCCAAATATTCCCAACCCGCGCATGTCTACCAAACCTACAATACTCAACCATCCCACTATCAGTCACCTCCTACTCGTCAAAACTTCCCTAGACCACGACCAAATTTTGACCGCAGGGCTCCCAAACAATATACAACCATTGCTGAACCCATTGACCAACTATATGAGAGACTCAAAGCCGCCGGTTATGTCACCCCCATCCCTGCTTCAACCCCTGAGAATCCTTCTCAGTGGGTTAACCCAAACAAATCCTGTGCATACCACTCCGGCATGAAGGGACACACCATCGACGAATGTCGCTCCTTGAAAGACAAGATCCAGTCTCTGATCGATAATAAGGTTATTGTGGCAAAAGAACCCGCCCCGAATGTCCGCAACAACCCTCTGCCAGACCATAAAGGCGGGGGTATTCACATGATTGAAGTAGAGGATGATTGGGATCCCGAGGGATCCATCGGGTTGATCACGGAAGGCGATGATCCAAAGAAGCCAGCGGTTACCCTCAACCCCATCAGGGTCCAGATCCAACCATCTGAGGTCACTGAGGTAGATGTGTCTATCCCTCTTGAGTTCGAAGCAGCTCCATCAGCAAAGGCACCAGCACCATTTGAAGTTGCAGTTTTGCCACCTAGAGAACATGTCCCATTCGAAGTAAAGGTGGCCGCACCGATCCCAGTGGCGATGTCCGTCATACCGTCATTCCACACAAAAGCTATACCCTGGGATTACACAGCCGAGGCTAGGAGAAAAGGCAAGGTCAGGTTCGAAGAGACTATTGCAGCACAGGGAATGACAAGAATGGGGAGAGTCTATACCCTTGAATACCTAGCTGAGTCCAGCAAGCAGGCCTCCAACCGGCCACCCATCATCGAGACAGGTCCAGACGACCTTTGGAGAAAGATACAGGCCAAGGAGTATTCAGTCATTGACCAGCTGAACAAAACACCAGCGTAGATATCCATCCTCTCACTGCTGCAGAATTCCAAGACACACAAAAATGCTCTGTTGAAGGTGCTAAGTGAAGCCTACGTACCAAGCAACATCACCGGCGGGGAAATGGCCAACATGGTGGGACAAGTATTGGAAAGCCATAAAATCACCTTCTATGAGGAAGAGCTACCACCTGAAGGGTTCGGTCATAACAGAGCCCTGCATATCACCGTACAATGTAAGGACTGTTTCATCACCAGGATCCTGGTCGACGGGGGTTCCAGCCTTAACATCTGTCCTCTGGTAACGCTCAAGAAGTTGGGCAAAGGTTTGCACGAGATAAAGAAGGAGCAATCAACGTAAAAGCTTTTGATGGATCCCAGAGGGCCACCATCGGTGAAATCAGCCTGTGTCTTCAGATGGGACCAACCTGGTTCGATGTTGAGTTCCAAGTAATAGATGTGCCCGCATCCTACAACCTGCTGTTAGGACGCCCCTGGATTCATTCTGCGGGGGCTGTGGCTTCGACGCTGCATCAGGCCGTGAAATTTGAATGGAATCACCAGGAAGCGATCATTCACGATGATGGCAGCAATCCTATATACAGTCGTCAGACCATTCCGGCAATAGGGGAAGAAGAAAGTTAGGTGGGGAAACCTACCACCACATCAAGCGAGTCAATGCTGTTGACAAAGATAAATGGTGGGACAACAAGATCGAGAGTATATTGAACTAGAGTGGGTACGAACCTGGCAAGGGGCTTGGCAAGAACCTCCAGGGGATTGCTAAACCCATAAAGCTCAAGAAGCATGGCACCACTTTCGGACTGGGATACAAATACACTTGGGAAGAGTTCAACAACTGGTCGCCTCCATGGCGTGGTCCTTAATACCCACTGGAGCAACAGATACCGCACTTAGCGCAGACTTTCCAACAGGCTGACGTCGTCTATGGGACGGACGAAGAAGAGGCGCTCGCAGCAGTGAAAAAATTATTTTTTAGAAGACAATGATATGGATTGCTGTGTCAACTTGAGGAGGAGGGGGAGGAAGGCCCTTCCAGACAGGCCGTGAGCAGAGGAGCGCGCCTCAATAACTGGTCTATCAGAACAACCAGAGCCCGGCGAGCCTCGGGGTAGCAAGGCTAAACAAGCATCATGCACTGTTTTTATTTTTACTAGATAATCTTCTCTTTTCGTATTTTGATTTCTGCAATAAGATCTTCAATGTTCAAAACAGCTATGGAATTTATCAAAGCATTTCGATTTTTCTTATAAATCAACACTCGTTATTATTTTTCTCTCATTACTTACTTACACAGCGTTACTATTACTTATCTTGATGAACCAATGACAGTGACGTGCAATGAGACAACGCAATAAACGGACACTGATTCAGAGGAAGATGATATACCAGATGAGATTGTAAAAGAAGTTGAAAACTTTGAGAACAAACCTAAGTCCAACCTGGACGAGATCAAAATTGTTAACCTGGGAGATGCAGAAAACGTCAAGAAAACGCGAACATAGCCTACAGGCCTTAGATGAATGGAGTTGTAGAAGCCGCCAACAAGAATATCAAGAAGATTTTGAGGAAAATGATAGAGAAGCATAGACAGTGGCACGAGAAGTTATCATTTGCTCTACTGGGATATCGCACCATAGTCTGCACATCAACCGGGGCAACCCCCTATATGCTGGTTTACAGTACAGAGGCTGTCATTCCCATTGAGGTAGAAATTCTCTCCCTAAGGATCATACAAGAAGCCGAGCTCGACGACGCAGAGTGGATAAAAAGTCGTTATGAGCAACTAGACCTTATAGACGGAAAGAGAATGAATGTTGTTTGCCATGGTCAACTCTATCAGAACAAAATGTCCAGAGCCTTCAACAAGAGAGTCAAACCAAGACAGTTCACACCGGGGCAGCTGGTGTTAAAGAAAATTTTTCCGCATCAAAATGAAGCCAAGGGGAAGTTCTCTCCCAATTGCCAGGGTCCATACATGGTCCACCGGGTTCTGACAGGAGGAGCCCTCATACTTGCAGAAATGGACAGAGAAGTCTGGCCAAAGCCGATCAATTCAGATGCAGTCAAGCGTTACTATGTGTGATCTTTATGTTTTCCCTTTATGATGTAATTGAACTACGCCTGACCTGTTTCCCGTTTAAGAGAGGATACGTAGGCAACCCTATGGGTTCGGTCACAATTCAATAAAATTTTCATTTCCCCCCGAAATTGGAAGCTGGGGCAGAATTTTGAGGAGGACCCTCAAAATTCCGAAGTAATTTCAGCCAATGATCGCAAGCAACATTCAGAAGCATCAACCCATTAAACTGGGGCAGAATTTTGAGGAGGACCCTCAAAATTCCGTAGTAAGAGAGGTTGCAATGTCTAGAACAGCGTCACAGTCGTCGGTTCATCTAAAAAACTATTATACATTTATGTTATACTTTTACCAAATCATGCATGTTTATTATCGAAACTGCTTTGTTCAGCAACGCTACCCAAGCAACACATACAGTATCACGAGATCGAAGCCAAGTAGGTCAAGCAAAGCCAACGGGGATACGAAATAACCTTCCCTTTTACAAAACTCACGATTTTTCTTTGGATGCAGGCACTTGGATTGCAAAACCATCCAAACATACTATACACGAGGTGAACATTGTTCAAGAATACGACTCTCAGAACCGCTGCATTTATTCACATTTGCTACCCACACACAAATGTCCCTAACAGTCACAATATCGCAATCTGCTATCAGCTAAGAAAGCTCTATTACCATTTGCCATTTTATTTCTTGCATAAGGCTACCATTCTGCCTTCCAAGACTAAATGCTATCCCTCTCTGCATTTTTCTGCATTGCATAAGGCTACCATTCTGCCTTCCGAGACTAAACGCTGTCTCCGTTTGCATTTTTTTGCATTGCATAAGGCTACCATTCTGCCTTCCGAGACTAAATGCTGTCTCCCTCTGCATTTTTCTGCATTGCATAAGGCTACCATTCTGCCTTCCGAGACTAAACGTTGTCTCCATCTGCATCTGCATGGCTGAAAGATCGCCACCTACTGCATTGCATGGGCTGAAAGATCGCCACCTTATCTACATCTGCATGGCTGAAAGATTGCCGCATACTGCATTGCACGGCGGAAAGATCGCCACGTACCACATCTACATGGCTGAAAGATTGCCACATACTGCATTGCATGGCTGAAAGATCGCCACATACCTGCATGGATGAAAGATCGCCACATACTGCATTGCATGGCTGAAAGATCGCCATATACCACATTTGCATGGCTGAAAGATCGCCACATACTGCATTACACGGCGGAAAGATCGCCTCATACTACATCTGCATGGCTGAAAGATCGCCACATACTGCATTGCACGGCTGAAAGATCGCCACATACCACATTGCACGGCTGAAAGATTGCCATATTTGCACGGCTGAAAGATCGCCATATTTGCACGGCTGAAAGATCGTCATATTTGCACGGTTGAAAGAACGCCATATTTGCACGGCTGAAAGATCGCCACATGCTACTGCATCCTTCATGGGCCGAAATATCGCCAACTTATCCAAAGGCGTCATCGTTCGGAGGCACCATCCTCATAGCCCGAGAACACCATGTCATGGCCTGAGGATCCCATGCAATCTTTTGCATATCATTATTCAAAGGCATCATGGTTCGGAGGCATCATTTTCATAGCCCGAGAGCATCATTTCATAGCCTGCTAATCCTTTATTACACGCTTCATGGCCCAGGACGTCATGGCCTAAGGGCTCCATCCTAACCGTCCGAAGGCAGCATTCATGGTCCAACGGGAACTCGCATCATGTCTAATTTTATGCACAATATACGCTTGTATTATTTCTATTTGCAGGTAAAACCGGCATGCAACGGCCGTCCCGACAGGAGCCCGCTCTAGTTCCCGCAGCCACATCAAGCCTGACCATTCCAGTAAGCCACTCACTCGACCAGCCCGAAATATTGCATCCGTCCTTGGAAAATACCCGTCGGCATATTCCGCCGACGGATTCAGAACTACATGTGGCCTGATTCCTGTAAGACCAAGGATATGTAGGCAGCCCAGAAGCCAGGGCATGGCCTAAACTTCTTCGAACCGTCTCGCTCGGTCAAAATTGGCCATCATATCTTTACCCGACAACTCTTTCATCATTCCCGGGTAAAGAGGGGCAACTGTTGATACCCAATTTTTCCTATATATTTTTAATAGGCAAAATACTTTCAAAATAGCATATGCATGCATATATAAGTATGTCCAAATGTTTTATTATTTTTTCTTAAATTCTAAAGATTTTTAAATCAATTTATTGCCCTATTTTATCCCTAAAAATCCAATAATAATTTTCAAAATTATTATTTTTTGATGATTCATTTATTGGATTCTCATATTTATGCTAAAACATAGCGAAGATAATTTTTGCATATTTTTATAAATTTATTTACTATTTTTTAAGCTAAATTGCATACCGTTGCAATATTAGCCTCTTTTAAGATCTAATTGCGGTTATATTCATAAAATTAAGCCCAGTATTTTTAAATTGATAATTATAAATTATAAATCTTTTTAATTCTTAATTTGTTTTCAGAAATTAATTTGCTATTTTTTTTATAAAATAAATATGGGAAAAGTGGCTATTTAAAATCTAGCCCCAATTGCATTTCAATTACAGCCTGAATTGGACCTCCAATTTAAACCCAATAACCCCAACCCAATTACAATCTGAACCGACCCAAACCCTGTTCTCTAAACTGCCCCACCTACCCGTTCAATCTAGGCCGTTGATCAAAATGATCAACGGCCACCAGACCTCCTTTCCTAATTAAACCCAAAGACCCCCAAACCCTTTTTATTTTCCAAACTCCGCCGCCCCTGAATTCCCCCTTCTCTCTCAATCCTCTCTCAAATCCTCTCAAACCCTAGCCGTCGCCATCAAACTACAACCCTAATATCTCCCAAATCTATGGCTTCCAAGGTCGCCGGAAACCTGTATCCACCTCTCATGGCTTCTACGTGTCCGATTTTGTGGTCCTATGACCATATAATGATGGGTTTTGTCCAGTCTTTGCTCGATGGCTATTCTCCGGTCGTCTCTGACCTTTTCTCCAGCCAGCCATGGCTATTCGAGTCAGACTCTTGATTCTCATGCTTAGATCGATGGTTTTCAAAGCCTTTTTCATCATTTGGGGTTCTTCTGAAACCCTAACCTCTAAGGTCCTTCCGATTTCTTTTAGATCTGTTTCAGATCTATGTTTGCTCTGAACTTCTAAGCGTTTTCTTAAATTTTCTTTAAAACTCTGCTTTCAAAACTCTTTCTCTTTTCCATTAGGGTTTTCTTGTTATGTTATTTCAAAACGATTCTCTGATTTTGACATATGTTGTTATGTTTGCTCGTGTTATCCTGCTGCCTGAGTTTGCATGTTAAAGCCCTCATTTCTTTTGACTGTTTATTAGACAAATGTTTGTTTGCTTGAGTTTTATCCGATTTGTTTTGCTTATCCATCTTTAAAATTCTTCTATTGCTGAAAACCCTATGGCTTTGAGTCTGAGACTATTAGTTTAAGTGCATGACTCGATTTGAAGTTCTTTATTTAGAAACCACTTGCTCCTTCGTGTGATTCTTCTGATTCTGAGTTTCTATCATCTCTAAAACTTGATTATGTTTGAAACCCTAATTTTCAAAGGGGGTTTTCCTCACTTGCTACTGTGAGATTTTCGCATGCTTTTGATATTCTATGTTTCTTCACTATTGATTAAACCGACTATCATGCTTCGAGTGTTGCTATCTACTGAATTTTTCTTTTTGTGCTACTACTGCATGCTATTTCCTCTTGCCAATAGGCTTGGCCTCGCATGTATAATGTTTATGCACCCTATTTATATGCTGATTCACCTTCCTGGACTGATTTTCAAACTTGTGACTAATTTCGAACTTTTCCTTTGTGAAATTCTGATTTCGCTTGCCCGTCAAAGTTAACCGATTTCTTTTCCTGTTTTGCCTTACTGAATCCTTTCCAAAATTAGAGTATCTCTGTACCTAGACTCGATTGCTAGCTAAATGTTTTACTACTGCTTTTATGGAAACTGTCAGCCTGCTGACAAATTGATTTCTTTCCTTGTTTTAAACCTGTCAATACCCATTAAACAAGTGCTCTCTTAATTAAAGGGAATAACTTGTATAATTGATTGCGAATCATGATTGTTTCCATGTTTGTGGCTTATTACCTCTCACTCACTCGTTTTAAAAAAAAACTATAAATACCATGTACTTCTTTTCTTTCAAGACACGAACACAAGGAATAACACTTGAGTTCAAACACACACTACACTAAAACTCTCCCTCTTCTCTGTTGCTGCTATATTGCTGCCTTACCTAGACGGCTGAAAGCCAAGGCTAGGCTGTGGGAAAACTTGCTTATTTTCTGCTTTTTGCATTTTTTACTGGTATGTTCTGATTAAGTTTTCTACACCAACAACAACATGCTTATTTACTGTTTCTTGCATTCTTGTCTGCCTACTGATTGTATTTAACCCAGCACCACTATTTGGCATGCTATAATTTTACTTCTCTTGTTCTGGATCAATGTATTATGACTTGTGAATCCAAAGTCCCTACCCCAATGTGTTTAATACTTGTGATTGGTTTGGGGCATGACAACATCGAGAATTGCTGTGCATGACCCAAACTTGATCCTTCTAGAATCATAACCTCCATGTTTCCCTTATTTGTTGTGTGTTCTGGTTGATTTACAGGCATGTCAGCACTTCTTATTGCTGTGTATGCCCAAAGTTAACCCATGTCTAAGTGTATAGGCTCCTTGCAATGGATTCCCAATCCCCTCCCCCCTTTGTGTGAAGTTATTGATTCCCTAAAATGTTAATGGCTGACTCCCACCACCCTTTTCCCTCTCCTTTATTCCTTAGCTCTTAAAACTCTGTTTATGCACTTTCACTCTTTTCTTACACTTAAGTTTTGCCCCCTTCATGTGAGCCTTGCCTTGGGACCCATGAGCTCCCTCTGAACTTGGACACATGAGGGCTGGCATTTCCACACTGCACTCATCTCTATTCTGGTTGTGCAACTTGGGTGTGAGCACTACCCGGGGTCCTATTGAGGCCCTTAGGGAACTCTGACACACCCAGGTCTGAGAAGGTTTTGAAATCAATAGCATTGGCAATGATACGGTTCCTTGCATATCTTAGAAAGGAAGTCAAATCAGGCTTTCCTATGGTTGTAGCTTTTTCTTTCATTCTTTCTTTTGTAATTCATTATTTCTGGTTTGTAATAAGTTGTAATAAACATTTGGGGTTGGCTAGTAAAAAGGGTTGGGTGATCATGTATGCTCAAGGGTAAAAAGCATGCCTATAGGACTGCTTTAAATTCTTTGCGTTCAACACTGCATCTTAGACACCATAACTATAGGATTTATCTCAATTTCTTTATGGTCAATGTCACACCAAGATAACCTGCCTGTAGGACGTATTTAAATTCTGCATGACACTTAGATATCATGTTTTAGGTTCTAAACGGCTAAAAATAAGTGTCATATTCGTAATGCTGAGATCAGTAACATATAGAAATCATGCCTATAGGGCTTCTTAAATAAATTTCATTCGTTTTATTCACGGTCAATGTTAGATATCATGTTCATAGGGTCTAAATCAGTAATAGTAGATACCATCACCTGCAGAATATGAAATGGTTTTGTTTCAAAATCAGTCTATTCTGAATCGATTTTAAACAATCTAATTCCGTTACTTAGCGAGGTTTAACAAGCATGCCTATAGGATCTCAAACAATTCGTTTTTTACTGTTTCGCTGCATTCTGAATTAAGTAGATATCATGCCTATAGGACTTCGTCTAAACACTTAGGCAAGCCTTAGAGTAATAACAATAAAACTGAATTCGCCTCTGTTAATTAGTAACTGCTCCAACCAGCAGGCAGGCCTGATTTGGGCTTCTTATCTGAGGTATCTGATGAATTTGACTCTGAATCAAACTCCCCTCTTCTTTTGTATTACAATAAGACCCTAAAGGTATGTGTAAGTCATGCTAGTTATGTGCTTTTGTTCAAGGAGGTGTATTTGAGCCTTTATCTGTTTATATGCTTCCCCAACATGCAGTATGTATTTTTGTATGTCGCCTTAGATTTTTGTCCTTTGAAACCAATCAGCCTAATACCCCTTCTCTTTAGGAATAGTAGTCCTAAGTACCTCCGGGACTGATAGGAATGGGACGGGTAATAGCATGCAATAGCGAACGAGACCAATTTGCGCTTTAGTACCTTAAACGGGGTGGGAAAGGGTAGATATGGATATGATGACCGGTGCGCTAATACCACGTGTAGCCCCTCTCTTGAGGAGTGATTATCGGGTATTGCATTGATGTGATCCATATTATGATTAAACCTTGGGCCCTCTTTCCCTTTCTTTCTTTGTCTTAAAAAAATATTTTGATTTCTCTTCAAAAGTCACCCTTTTATAATTGCTCTTCCATGTTTTGTTTATTTCCAAGCATTTGTGTATTAAAATCCCCTCTTATTTGAGCCTTATTTGTTTACTTATTAATTGCACCAAATTCACAATGACTGTCTGGCCGGGAACCACACTAGTGGATCCTGAGGGGTGCCTAACACCTTCCCTTCGGGATAATTTCAAAGCCTTTACCCTGTCTCTGGTTATCAAAAGCGTAGTTGTAGTTGAATCTTGTGAGGTGTCCTAATGCACCATAAATCACTAGGTGGCGACTCTTCAAAAATGCAAAACCCAGTTCCCAAAAGGAACGAGTCGTCCCATACCAAAAATGTCATAAACCCGATTTTCCCGCCGCGAGGAGGGAAAAAAAGGGGGCGCGACATCGTCTCTACTTCTTCAAGATTAGACGGGATACTTACTGAGTTCACGTTTTTTTGTACTCATGCTACACTTGCTATGCATTTTTATTGCACGGGCACATGTACCTCTAGCGGCCTAATAGGCGTAGCAGCATGGATGATACAAAGACTTAGGTGTGCTGCATCTCTGAGGCGACCCGCAGCCAGCTTAGTCTCTTTCAGTGTATTGTATTTATTTTCTGTCCAAAATTGTATTTCGGACAGTTATTGTACTTCATTTGATATCCTAGTGATTGCTCACGCACTCGTGACACCGGGTTCTGGGATGATTTCGGAATTATTCAGTAAATAAATTTTGTAAAGACATCATTATTTATTTAGTGGAGTTTATTATTCATTGTTTGATGTTTAGCAGAAATGATTTTGAAAATATTAAAAAGAGAATTTACTAGTTATATGGTATTGGCTTGCCTGACAGTGGTGTCCGGCGCCACTGCGACCCTTAGTGGATTTTGGGTCGTGACAACATGGTATTAGAGCACTAGGTTCCCTTAGGTCTCACGAGTCATGAGCAAGTCTAGTAGAGACTTGCAGATTGGTACGGAGACGTATGTACTTATCTTCGAGAGGCTACAGGGCTGTTAGGAGCACTTCCCTTCTTGATTTCCTCATCGTGCGATTTGATCTCTTTGACGCCTATGCCTTCACTTCCTTTCCATTCAAGCTTATGCGACGTGAATTGCTGGTTATAAATCGGGAAGTGAGTATTGGTAATGGTACTACAGATAAGGTGCGGGATGTCTCTCCCCGCGTGGTTGTTTGGGCTATTGTCGTCGCCTTGTGGAAGGATAGTTTGTCATTTCAGCTCTGTAGCTGTACTTCTGAGAGCATTGAGGCTATGCACACATTGCTATGATGCTCATGAATGGTTATAACACAG
Organism: Nicotiana attenuata; assembly: GCF_001879085.1. Taxonomy (NCBI): domain Eukaryota; kingdom Viridiplantae; phylum Streptophyta; class Magnoliopsida; order Solanales; family Solanaceae; genus Nicotiana; species Nicotiana attenuata. The sequence continues at coordinate 17,982 of NW_017676939.1, forward strand.
TATCGATGTGATGGTAGGATGCTTACCTATGTGTTGGGGCACTGAATGACTTGAAAGGAGGTTTACTCAGAGCACGATTTAGAGATTCACTATTTTATTTCTGGTGGAGGAAGGACAATTGGACTATAAATGTTTAGGTTTGGGTTGATGGGGTAACGAGACTTGGTGTTTTCAAGTGTGGTGGAATTTTCATCTACGACGCGGTCTCGTCGTCCTTGATTGAATATATTAAGTTCGCCAGTGTTATGATCTTTTACAATTCGCCTCTAGGCAGGATATTTTGAGATAATATTGAAGAAGCGGCTGTCAGAGATCGCGGGGTGCGGTGGTTCAGGATTGAATCGATGTTTCTAATGTCGATGACTCGAGAAAGATGATCTTCAGAAAGTTTTAAAGTTAGTAGCGGTCTATTGGTTCAAGTGCTACCGAGATAGATTTTTATCTAAGGCATCGGCTGAGCAGCAAAGGATGAGGAAGGACATGTGGGAAGTGTCATGCGATGGTTAAATTTGTAGAAGGCCAGGTGTAAGAAGCGGAAGTCGAGTAGTTGCTTAAAGAAGAGGGGTTTGGCCAAAGTGGGAGAGGATCAGAGTAGCATATGGGTTCAGTGGCGGGATAACTACACACATTAAGGAAAAGTTTAGAGTGATTTGGGAATTTTAGAGGACGGTGATTGGGTTCGCAGGCTTAATTTGAAATATTGGTTATTATACGGCGGGAGATGGGATGCAACAGAAAGGGAGTTGCTGATACGAAGAAGGATTTAATATAACTTTGAATTGGAAGATATTGTTGCACATTCAGTTGATGTCCATGAGGAGTGAATGGGCTTGTACAACTAGCATATGAGCATGGACTCAGGTTGGGTTACGAATTTTGTAGTAATTGTGCAGTGCAGCATCTTTGGGAGACGTCGTCATGTAATTTCCACATGTGGGTTATCTCCTGCGAGCAGGTTAGCGGTCGCGTGGTGTTGATGAAGCTTATGCAAAGAATTCTACCGGCTATACGATAAGAGGTCGGATAGGTGAATGTGATTAGTGATTCAGAGTGTTCATGAAAGGTCAAACAGAAGGATTTCAAGGAATTTGGTAGGTTGGTTGTACAGGATCATGTCAGCAATAAAGAAAGAATCTAGGTGGGTTCCAGATTTGTGTAGTTGTAGCTTCAAGCTAAGTGGGAATGGCCCACTGCAGACGATTGGGTTACGTGATTATCTTCTTGTAAGGTTTCTGGCTATCGGCATAATGGCGAGTTATTTCAGCTAAGGGAAAAGAATATAGGTGGTAATTTGAGCAAATTATTTGAGAGATGTGTGCCATAAATGGCCTTGTCGATTCTTGTTCGGGCTTTGGGAAGACTCAGGATTTGTGTTTCGTACAGAGGTGGTTTATAAGGAAGTGATTCAATCGGGTGCTCCATGGAGATGGGTGCTCATGTGCCAGCGAAGCCTTGGAGTTGATTACATTCGGGACCAAGCCAGAGTGTGTGACTCTCCACAACGGTCCTAGTGAATTCAAAGGTTAAAATGCGGTGCTGAAAGATTTCAAGCCCGCAGTATGGTTAAGAATTGAGCTTTTGTGGCGAATTATGATAAGAGGCTCGGGATGTTCTATGATATTTTCGACTCTCAGTGTAGCATTTGGAAGAATGAGAGGAAATGACCTCGGATTTGTAGTGAAGTTATCAAAATGGGCGTACCAGTTGAGGATGTGAATGTGCTCAAAAGGAAGGTATGAGATGGTCCGTGGGATTTGAGACAGCATGGTCTCATGATACAAGGCCACCCGGGATGAGTGCGGATTGAGTTCGTTATGGGTTGAATGGAGTCATTATTATCTCTAAGGCAAGTTAAGGATGAATTAGAAGAAGTTAGATTGGTTAGCCATGGTTGAATTGGCACAATGGTGGCGGTGATCAGTTTCTTCAATGTGAATAAGTTATGCATGTGATTTGTGACGGTACGTGCGAGGCTTGATGGCCGGCGTAATTGATTTTATTTGGGAGTATTCAAGTATTATGGACTGTTATGTATGGGCGGATCCCGGAAGGGTTATGGTGGTTTAGACCACTACTTGAGGATTTGAATGTTCTACGGTTATGAGAAGTTACTCGCGTGTTGCTATTGTTCTCTTGGAAAGAGTTAAGTAAAAAGTTTCTAGGTGATGAAGTGTTTACCCTATTTGTGGTTCAGGACTTATAATGAAATTGTGGCGCTATTGCCTATTGGCATGTTAGGTACAGTGAACGGTATGAAATTTGGAAGTGAGGATCAAGGTTACGGTTCGTTGTTGACAAGGATGTCACGAGCTCGGATGAGCAGAGAAAAGGATTTAAATGTTTAGAGTAAGCTGATATTGTCTTCGGCGTCACCTCAGAGCGGTGTTTCCGTAGGAGGCTTTGCATGTTGGTTGCAGATTCTTATTATGCTTTACAACATTTGTGTGACCGGTGGTATGGATGTGCAGGCTCGTTATCTAGTGCGGAAGGTCGTGGGAGCGTACCTCACAGGAAGATTGTATAAGTGTGACATGTAGTCACTTGACTGATTGAAGATTTAAACCAAGTGTGAAGATTGTGGTAGTATCATTAATTTCAGAATTTGTGCCTGAAGGGCACTCGGTTTATTGGGTTGTGGATTGTGGAGGTTTACTCCGGTTATGATGGTTGTTCCTGTAAGTTATAGGAAAAAAGGGTATTTATGGACCCTTGAAAGGTGATTTGCCTAGTACGGTGCGATCAGAATCGGCTTGAGGTCTATGGATGGTTTTAAATATGAAGGTGGGCTCTATATCGGGCTGGATGAGTTCATTTCAGCATAGCGCTCCTTATGAAGGAGTATTCGGACGTTGGATGCTATTTCGTTGTCGGCTATTTCATACAATGCTATATTGGGCCGTGTGAGTTGTGAAACAACTTGATGAATTTCTTATGTGTTGAGGTTCTGCGTAGCGATGGTGTTATGTGAGCAGGATGGCTCTTGTGATTCAGATTATATATCGCACCTCAGTTGTGCTTGAGTTTTGTAGCTTATGGCGCTATTTGTCTCCCTAGGGATTGTATTATGCACTTAGTGTACTTGCAACCGATATTCGGTATTTAGTAGTAATGAGAAATTTAGCTCGGTGTGTATCTCCTTATGTGAGTTCTATGTGTAGATCGGGTGGCACGCCGCCACGGGTATATTGTTTGAATCGGGTTGCACGCCGCAATAGTATGATGATGAGTACAGTTTTCTATATTCTAATTTTGTGTGTTTTGTTTCACATTTTCTGAGGATAGTTCCTATTAGTTGCGTGAATTGAGTAGTCCCCTCCAGAGTTTGTTTCCCTTATGTACCACGTTCAAGTTGTAGCCTATTGGCATATTGTGACAACATGTGAGACTTTTGGTCATGTCTGGGGTGGCTTATTGCCTGAGCAGTTCGTACTGGGTGAGACAAGATTCTTGGATCTAGGATCAGTGCGATCGGATTATATGAAGTATACCAAGGAGCAAATACCATTATTTGATTCAGAATGAGGTGATGGTTCTTGATAGGAGTAGAGACTCAATGAATTGTTGACTCGGTGGATGGTTATTAATTTCTACACGTGGTATTGTAAGAGTTAGAATAAGACTTATACATGTCATGAGGTGCATTGTGAGCATCAGATTCGGGGAATGTCGGTTGTTATGATCAGAGAATGTTATTATGGTCTTGTCAATGATGTGGTGCATGGTGAGAATTCAGCAAAGGTATTCAGTCATGTTCTGGTGCATCGTATAGTGATTGATACGGTGTTCATATATTGGAAGCAGGCCTGAAAGAGAATTTCGGATGTTGAAACTAGGCTCTAAGGCTCATTTGCCTAAATAAAAGAGGATATTTTCAGATTTGATCGAGCGAAGGTGCTCAACTGAGTTGTGGTAGTGCGGGTAGGTCCACGAGGTGTTAAACAGTAATTTCGGACAACTCCAGTGCAGGTCTCAACATGTTCTAGGACGAACATATATGTAAGTGGGAAAGAATATAACGACCTGACCGGTCATTTTGAGCTTGCACATTGTTCGGTAGTTTGAGGCCATGAGCAACTTCACATTAGGTATTATGACTTGTACGCATGGTCAGAATTGAGTTCCGGGATCGGAGTTGATTTGGAAAGAGAATTCGCATTTCAGAAGCTTTAAGTTGGAGGAATTGGGAAGGATTGGATTTTAGAGTAAACGACCCCGGAATCGGGATTTGAAGGTTCCAGTAGGTTCGTATGATGATTTTGGACTTGGGCGTACGTCCGGATCGGGTTTTGGATGACCCGGGAGTGTTTCGGCGCCTATTGTGGAAGTTAGCATTTTGGAAGAATTTCATAAGTTTGGATTGAAGTGCATTTCGGTGTTATCAATGTCCGTTTGGGATTCCGAGTGTGGGAATAGCTCCGTATGGTGATTCTGGTATTGGGAGCGCGATCGGAAGTGGGTTTGGAGGTCCGTAGGTCATTTTGGAGTAATTTGGCGGAAGTTAGAAATTTGAAGGTTTTTGAGAAGTTTGACCGGAAGTGGACTTTTTGATATCGGGGTCGGGTTCCGATTCCGGAAGTTGGAGTAGGTCCGTAATGTTGAATATGACTTGTCTGCAAAATTTGGGGTCAATCGGACTTGATTTGAGAGGTTTCGGCATCGAATGTAGAAGTTTGAAGTTCTAAAGTTCATAAAGCTCGAATTGGGGTGTGATTCGTGATTTCGACTTGTTTGATATGATTTGAGGCCTCGAGCAGGTCCGCATTATGGTTTGGGACTGGTTGGTATGATTGGTCGGGGTCCCGGGGGCTTCGGGTGGATTCCGGATGTTGACGGATCAAACTTGGAATTTGAAGAAGGAAAGAAGCAGCTGACTTCTGGTGTAACCGCACTTGCGAGGCTTGGGCCGCAGGTACGGAGCCGCAGAAGCGACCTTGGTGCCGCAGAAGCGGAAGTGGCTGGGACCGCAGATGCGGTCATCTCGCTGTTGATACCCAATTTTTCCCTATAATATTTTTAAAAAATGCATATATACCTCTAAAACCATGCATTAGCATCAATTAATATTTTTCCATAATTTCTGCATTTTTAAGGTGTTTTAAATAATTACTCCAGTATTTTATTTATGCAAACAGTTACTAATTACACCACAAATAATTTTATAATAATTTTGTGGTATAATTTTATCATTTACATTTGCACTAAGTTTTAATTATGGCACAAATAGCCACATTTGCACTTTTGGGGTTACAATTGCAATAGCTTTATAATTATGGCGCATGCATGCATTATTACATTACTTTACCAGAAAATAGCCTTTTATATTTTTAAATACTAGGTAATTATTTTTAAAATATTTCTAGGTATGATAATCATTTTTGGTAATCTGTTAATTATTTTTAAGAATATTTTTTATCAATTAAATGGATATTTAATAAATGGCCCTTTTTATTTTCGGACCTAGCCTAATTAAACAACCCAATTTCGATTCCCCCAACCCCAGTTAAATCAAAACCAAGCCCAAACCCACCCCAGCCCAAACCTATGACCTCTACCCGGCCTCAAACCCTTTTAATCCTGGCCGTTGATCACAGAGATCAACGACCACCATTACCCCTTTCCTTTTTTTATCTCCAATGACCCCTAACACTAATTCATTTGTCTACACCCACCGCCCCTGAAACCCTCTCTTCTCTAGTTCTCTCTGAGACCAAACTCTAACCCTAGCCGCCGCCACCCAAAACCAGCCCTAATGCCTTCGATTCCTACCCGTTCCATGGATTTCTATAGCTGTTTGAGACTCCTACTGGTCTCCTACTTCACCTGGTTGCCCAATTTTGTTATTTCATGGAAAGATCTCGAAGAAATCTAGCCAGATCTTGTTCAAGACTCTTCGAGGGTCTGCCTATGGTCTGTGAGTGTTACTATCTCGACGTTTGTGGTTCAAATCTCTGGTTCAAGGCCAGATTATCTTTACCTTTTTCCCTTTTCTTCAAACCCCTAATTTTGGACATGAATCCATCCAGATCTTTGTAGATCTAAAGCGATTCTGAGTCCGTCAACAACTTTTCTTTAAAAGTTCTCTTATTTCTTTACTGTTAATCGATTTTTAAACACTTTGTTATATTAGGGTTTGGCTTTCTCGTTATTTGTTGGTCGAATCTCTGTGTATCTGAAGTTTTTTCAAGTTTCCATGACCGTTTTCCTTAAGGATTTTCTGATTCCCTAGTGTTAATCAACTCTAAGTATTTTTCAAAATTAGGATTTCTGCTTCGTCTATTTTTGCGAAGGGTTTTATGAAATTTCTCATGTTTGTTTAATCTTTCTATAATGACTATGTTCCAGGCTTGATCGCTTGACTGTTCATTGTTTGATTTCAACATTTTTGTCCGTTACTGTTTGAATAATTGACTGATTATCTAAATTATTTAGGGTTTCATTATTTGCTGAAATAATTTACTGATTCTACTTGCTTTACTTAACCCAGAGGTTCATAATTGGTGTCTCTTGCCTATTTNGGGTTGATTGACCCTTGATTGGTCTCTAATTACCTCTGATTGCCTTATTCGTGTGATTGATTTCTTGATTTATGGGTTCTAATGCTAATTGGCTATTAAACCTGCTTCTTGCCTTATTTGAAACTCAATCAGAGTTATTTATGGGTACAATCCCCTAATTTTCTATCCCTATCAAGCTTGATTGATTATTTGATTACTTCCCTTACCTTATTTACAATATTTACCTGCCTTGCCTTATTTACTTACACTATTCGACTCCTATATATACACTCTTGTTCTACCTCTCAAGACACGAACGGTAGTTCAAAACACACACACACACAAACAAACTTTCTCTCATCTCTCTTTCTGCTACTTGTGCTCATTGCTTGTCTAGCCGGCTGAAAGCCCAGGCTAGACTATGGAATCCTGCTCACTTTACTTTCTACTTTTGCTATCTTTAACTTGTATGTTTCCATTCCTAATGCCATTCATCATGTTATGAAGCTTAAACCTATGTGCTTTTTTTTTTTTCCTGTTGCTTTACTTCTGTTGAATCCATGACTTTTCTTGTATTTCTAATTAGTAATAGTACTACTTGTGGTACCCCAACCTAGTATAGGTCTACTTTGTCGTGATTGTAATCTTTGTTGGTTCCTTC
>NW_017676939.1:26349-32771 GCF_001879085.1 Nicotiana attenuata
CCGTGGTTTTCTTGTGCTCGTTCTTTCAGTGGATGTAGTTGAACGGTAGTAGTTTAAAAAAAAATTTTTTTTAGAGTAGATTAGAATTTAGGGAATAAATGGAGGAAGAAAGATGAGATTCCTAGACGCATTGACTTGTTTGATAGTAGCATATTTAGGCTTTGCATGTCTAGTATCTTCCCTATGTTTTGAGATTGATCATGATGCCTCGCTTACTTGGATAGCATGTTCTGTGACACCTATGTCTCATTTTCTTGACTTGTGTTCACTTTGTGCTTAATGCTTAATATCTCGTGGCTTTTGAATACTTGCATTAGTTGAGAGTCGGAACGGGACCGTCCATAGTGAGTCATGTGCCATGTGTGGTGAGGTTTTTGTGTAGTCTATGTATTGTACTTGTATCTAGAAATTGCCCGGTGTGTGAGTTGAAGCGAAATTTGAGGTGATGCTCGGTTTAAAAAATGATTTTAGGCTTTCTTTGATCTTTTTGAGCTTATTGCTTACCATAAATAAAATTTATCCCTAGTTAAACCTTTTGAGCCTATAGACTTTTATTTGGCACCCACATTACAAGCCTATATCCTTTTTGTTCTTAATTGATATTTTTGATCCTTTTACCTCTTAAAGCACTTTAATTGTGAAATGAGCGCTAAAAGAAGTAAGAAGGAACTAAGTGTGGGGTGACTGTTGAGTGGAACCAATGAAAGGAAGAAAGATGCACTTGTTTTGTAAAATAATACACCACAAGCGGAAATTGAAAAAAAAATATACGTTGGAAAAAAAGAGAGAATAATCTGGAAAAAAAAGGAAAAATAGAGATGAATAAATTGTTGTCATGTTCTTGCTAATGGGTATGAATTAAAATAGTGCTTAAAGAAGAAGGGAATATTTTTGGGGGTAATATTGTTTGTGAAAGTGAAGTTGATTGAAGAATTTGCGCTTAAAGTTGATTATGTGATGTGTTAAAGTGCTTATAAGGGCTAGTCACTATTCCTATATATATCATACCCGTCCCTTAGCCCACATTACAACCACAAAAAAAGTCCTAATTGATTTTAGATCGAGTGGGCCTACATTAGTAGAGATTTACATTATGGGCAAGCCTATGGTACCAATTGCATGCATGTGACTTCTTTGTGAGGGTGAGATATTTTCTTTGATATATATGAGTCCTTAAATTATATGAGATCATTAGATTCGAATGCGTGGATTCAACTTACTCTCTTGTTCCTGTTGAGAGGGCACATGGTTTCACGAGGGATAGGTAACATTATTAGACTTCTCTCTATGATGTTGGGTGTTCAAGCCATGAGTGCATTGTGATATTGAGTTGAATTTTGAGGCTAGGATTGTTATGAGTATGTAGTCTTTGTTTGAATATTTTTGAAGTTGGCATAAGAAAAAGGGAAGTGTATGTAATTGCATATGCAAGGAGCTAAGTATTACAACCCATATTCACATACGTTAGTTCATGCCATAAGGTCGTCAACGTAAATCCATGAAGAGATTATCTTTGAGATGATAAGAGATTAATCCTATTGGTCTTAAATGATACAAAGGTGTATAAGGGTGGTTAACAAGTATTAGAAGTTAAACGAATCAAGGATGTTGTCAGCCGTATTTTTGGGTAAACCTAGGGGTGCTTAATACTCTCAAGAGGTCGTATTTTAAGGTATATGAATCATAAAATATCCGTATCATAGTCTTGAAGTCAAACGAGTTATGAAACAAAAGTCGACAAGAGTTGTTGCAACTTAGGTTCATAGTTTTACTTAAACTTTAGGTCAAATGTTATTAAGCTTTTCTCCCAATATACTTGGAATTACGGGGTGATCTACCCACCAAATTGAAGATCTATGAGTCTAGTTTCCAACTCATTAAACCTTTTATCAATACGACATTGGAGTAGAGAGATATAGACATTTTTGCGAGACTGCACAAGCTGCTAGGTGACAAGTAGGTGGGTCACCTACTTGGTTAAATGATAGCCCAAAAAGAGGCAATTTCGGGTCAGACAAAGAGCCCATTAAAAGGCTTATCTTCTGCAATATATCCCTCACTATATTTCACAAATAACCAGACCTAAACCCCTTCAAACTTCCTCCCAAAAATTATCCACAAACCCTAATTGATTTTCCCTCTCTTTCAAGTTCAAATTGGGGGTAAACCCTAGAGTTTGAAGAACCAAGATAAGGGCTGAGTTATCCAACAAGTAAGGTGAGTTTACTGCTATGTTTCATACATTTATTCTGCTGTGAATTCATGGTAATTCGTTCTATACATGTAAGAACTCACGGGACGGTGATCGGAAGCCGTGAGTTCGAGTTATTCACTTGTAGCGGACTGTTTTATGGATTGTTTTGTGTTACTGTTGGGCTGCATGTTTTACTACTGTTTTGTGGAGTTTTGGAGGAGGAAGGGTGTGGAGAAACACCATATAGATGTAGGGTTGTGGGCTGGTAGTTCTTCGTAACATTTTCGGGTCGTTTGACACGACTACGGTGGCCGTCGTATGTATGAAGTGATTAGGTTGTGCGTGGACCGTTGTGGGAGGCTCAATATGATTATTATTGATGTTGTTTATGCTGTTTGGTGATTGTTTGGAATTGTGTGAAGTCATATATATAGGGGAGGTGCTGTCCGTTTCATCGTAAAATAGGTTGTGGTCGATACATAATAGTTATGACGCTTGAATGATAACTATAGTATCGTTTGTCTTATTGTAGACTAAGGAGTCGTGAAAATTGCATAGCTTGAGATTTGGCAAGTATATACAAGGTATGTGAGGCTATCCCTTTCCTTCCTTTGCACGACTCCGATTGTACATAATGTAATGAACGAGCTTCCAAAGATACTCTACTCTTAGAAGCTAGCAGTACTTACATTGTTTCCCCTCTTATGGAACGATTGATGTTGATGTTGCTTCTCTTATTCATATGTTATCAATGTTATTGGTACTTCTTGATTCTTATAAGGTTCATGGTGAAGAGTTAGTCCTAATAACGTGTACAGAGGATACCGACCTTACGTAACTCCGAAAGGTTTAGAACGTGAGTCCATGAGTCGAGCATGCATTATATATATATGTATCTATTTTACTCTATCGAGCCGCGCTATAGACGGCCGGGTATGGCACCTATTGTGCAACCACTGATCAGTTGGGTTTTATCCGAGCTCCGAGCCTTATGATGGCCGGGTACGTTTTTACCGAGCCTATTACGGCCGGGTAAGATATGATGATGATGATGCCCACAGAGGCGTATGTTTTAAAAGTTTATGTATATATACATATGTATCACGCATTTCATGTCAGTAGCCCTCAGAGGTACCCAGATGTTACAGGTTGTTTATTCTCTATCCCTACTTACATTACTGTTCGTACTTATGGTTCCCTGCCTTACATACTCGGTACTTTATTCATACTGACGTCCTTTTATTTGTGGACGTTGCATGTCGTGCTGCAGGTCCTGATAGACACGCACTCGCAGCTCCCCCGCCATAGTAGGCTGTCCAGTTCAGCGGTGATTGGCGAGATCCCTTCTTCGGACTTATCGTGGTCTTGGTATGCATTTTTGTTATAGATATTATGGGTATGTCGGGGACCTGTTCCGGCTATGTTGCAACACTTATGTTCCTTTAGAGGCTCATAGACAGGTGTCGACTCATGTATAGTTTGGTAGGCCTTGTCGGCTGATTTTTTTGGTATAGTCTCTCATGGTAGCGTGGTAGCTCGTACCTTATATATAGTTTCTTGATTGTCTAGTCATCCCATGTTATGTATGTTCATGCCGTCATATTTTATTGTTGGTTGTCCACAACCCATGTCTACCATTTATATTGATCTCGTCAGCCCTAAAAGATAATAAAGAAGGTTAGATAAAATGTATGTTGGTGCTCGGTAAGTATGGATGGGTGCTAGTCATGGCCCTCCGGTTTGGGTCGTGACAAACTTGGTATCAGAGCAAGTCTGTCCTAGGGATTGTCTATGAGCCGTGTCTAGTAGAGTCTTGATTATGGATGTGTAGCGCGCCACATTTATAATTAGGAGGCTACATGACATCTAGGGTTGTTACCTTCTTCCTGAATCTAGATCGTGCGTAGAGTTGAGTCGTAAGTGTTCATCTTTAATATTCACCTTGTTTTCTTTCAGCGATGCCTTCGACTAGGAAGCAAACAATTAGTAGACGGCTTGATAGAGCTGCGGGAGAGGGTACCAGTCAGGTGCCCCAAGCCAGAGCAGGCCAAAGTGAGGCTCAGAGTGAGATTCCGTCTCATACCTCATCTACTCTGTCTCCTCCAGAGGATATTAGGAGGAGCCCAGCACCTCCAGTTCCTCCGTCTGGCCCTACAGACCAGGATATGCGGAGTGCTTTGCAGTTATTGACTAGCTTGGTAGCTGCTCAGGCTCAGAGGCAGAATACAGGTGCTGCTGATAAACCAGTTAGTATGAGAGTTCGTGATTTTATTAATTTAGAGCCTCCTGTGTTTACCGAATCAGATCCGAAGGAGGACCCGCAGACTTTTATTGATCAGGTTCATCGTACACTGCGGGTTATGCATACTAGTGATACAGAGGCAGTAGAGTTGGCTTCTTATCGGCTGCGGGATTTAGCGGTTCTCTGGTATGATAATTGGGAGAGATCCAGGGGTCCGAACGCTCCTCCAGCTGTGTGGAAGGAATTTTCTGAGGCCTTTCTTCGTCACTACTTGCCAGTTGAGATACGACGAGCTAGAGCTGATAAGTTCTTGAACCTAAGACAAGGTAATATGAGTGTGCGAGAGTATAGTATGCAGTTTGATTCTTTAGCAAGGTATGCTCCCCATATGGTAGCAGAGATGAGTGATAGGGTGCATCTGTTCGTGAACGGGTTAGGACTACATCTAATAAATGAGTGCATGACAGCCTCCTTGGTGGAGGGCATGGATATTTCCCGCATTCAGGCTTATGCCCAGACCCTAGAGGATCGTAAGCGCCAGCAAAGGGCAGATAGGGAGCAGGATAGGGGCCAGCATAAGCGGGCGAGATTTGCAGGGTATTCTGATGACTTCAGAGGCAATGTCAGGCCCCAGTCTTCGAGGAGTTCGGTGCCATCTGTAGCTAGTGCTCCTCCACAATTCCAGAGGCCTCGATATGATCGATTTACCTATTCAGGTCCAGGTCAGAGTTCGCGGGCATCAGGCTCGCAATATCACAGAGATACTAATCAGACAAGACCCCCAAAACCACGTTGTGATCAGTGCGGTAAGGCCCACTTTGGACTGTGCCGTCGAGGTTCTGATGCATGTTATTCTTGCAGACAACCTGGCCATATGATGCGGGATTGTCCTAACAGAGGAGGTTGTGGTATGGCTCAGCCGACTGGATCTGTGTATGGTTCTTCCTCATCAATTCGACCTCCAGCATGGGGTTTTCAGTAGTCGACAGGTCGAGGTAGAGGTAGAGGTGAAGTGCAGAGTTCATAGTGGTGCTCAAAATCGAACCTATGCTCTAGTAGGTCGACGGATCTCGAGTCATCTCCAGATGTTGTTACAGGTATATTGTTTGTGTTTTCTTATGATGTATATGCGTTGATTGATCCGAGATCCACATTATCATATGTTACACCCTTTGTGGCTAATAAGTTTGGCGTTGAACCTGAATTGATAAGTAAACCCCTTGCGGTATCTACTCCGATAGGAGATTTTGTGATTGCTAGAAGGGTATATAGAGGTTGCACTGTGATGATTTGTAGTCGTCAAACCTCGGCAAATTTATTTGAGTTAGAAATGGTTGATTTCGATCTGATAATGGGAATGGACTGGTTGGCCTCATGCTATGCAAATGTTGACTCTCGTACGAAGATTGTTAGGTTTCAATTTCCTGGTGAACCCGTCATTGAATGGAAGGGGAACATTGTTACACCAAAAGGTAGGTTTATTTCCTATCTTAAGGCAAGGAAAATGATCTCAAAAGGTTACATTTATCATCTCGTTCGCGTTAGGGATGCGGAGGCGAAGCCGCCTACTCTACAATCAATCCCCGTGGTCAATGAATTTCCATTTTTTTTCCCAGATGAACTCCCAGGCCTTCCTTCTGAGAGGGAGATTAAGTTTATCATTGATGTGTTGCCTGACACTCAACCGATCTCTATCCCTTCATACAGAATGGCCCCGGCAGAGTTGCAAGAGTTGAAGGCGCAGTTGAAGGACTTACTGGATAACGGCTTCATTAGGCCTAGCACTTCACCTTGGGGTGCGCCAGTCCTGTTCGTGCGGAAGAAAGATGGATCGTTACGGATGTGTATCGACTATCGACAATTGAATAAGTTTACTATAAAGAACAAGTATCCACTTCCAAGGATTGACGACTTGTTTGACCAACTCCAGGGTGCTAAGTATTTCTCCAAGATTGACTTACGTTCAGGGTATCATCAGGTGAGGGT
>NW_017676939.1:33515-36852 GCF_001879085.1 Nicotiana attenuata
ATGATTTGGAATTGGCTGCAGTAATATATGCTTTGAAGATATGGCGGCACTACTTATACGGCGTCCATGTTGACATCTACACAGATCACAAGAGTTTACAATACATCCTCAAGCAGAAAGAGTTGAATTTGAGGCAGCGTAGGTGGCTTGAATTACTGAAAGACTACGACGTCGAGATATTGTATCATCACGGTAAAGCCAATGTTGTGGCAGACGCTCTCAGCCGTAAGTCAATGGGAAGCTTAGTACATATTGAGGCAGTTAGATGGGGGTTGACTAAAGAGCTTCATCAGCTAGCCAATATGAGAATCGGATTGTTAGACTCTGATGACGGAGGTGTTACTGTACATAATACATCAGAATCATCTTTGGTAGCCGAGGTAAAAGCACGGCAATATGAAGATCCTATCTTAGTACGATTGAGAGAGAGCATTCAGCAGTGTAAAATTACGGCTTTTAAGATCGGAGGAGATGGGGCACTGAGATACCAGGGCCGATTATGTGTGCCTAATGTGGCAGGGTTGCGAGAGAAGATTATGAATGAGATTCATCAATCCCGACATTCCATCCATCCCGGCTCGACAAAGATGTATCATGACATTAAGGAGCAGTATTGGTGGGATAACATGAAGAAGTCTATTGTAGAATTTGTAGCCTAGTGTCCTAATTGTCAACAAGTAAAGATCGAACATCAGAAACCCGGTGGATTGCTTCAGAATATAGAGATTCCGACCTGGAAATGGGAGGTGATTAATATGGACTTCATTATTGGGTTACCTCGCTCTTATCATAAGTTTGACTCCATCTGGGTGATAGTTGATCGACTTACAAAATGTGCCCATTTTCTGCCAGTTAAGACAACTTACACGGCTGAAGATTATGCGAAGTTGTATATCAAGGAGATTGTTAGGCTTTATGGTGTACCAATACCTATTATATCAGACCGAGGAGCTCAATTTACAGCTAACTTTTGGAGGTCTTTTCAGAAGGGTTTAGGCACACAAGTGAATCTCAGCACTGCATTTCATCCACAGACTGACGGACAGGCTGAACGTACCATTTAGACACTTGAAGATATGCTACGAGCATGTGTTCTAGATTTTAAGGGAAATTGGGATGACCATCTTCCACTCATAGAATTTGCCTACAATAATAGCTACCATTCCAGTATTAAAATGGCCCCATACGAGGCACTATAGGGGAGGAGATGTAGATCACCAGTTGGATGGTTCGAAGTCGGTGAAACAGAATTATATGGCCCAGATTTGATTCACCAAGCCATTGAGAAGGTGAAAGTGATACAGGAGCGATTGAGGACGGCACAAAGCAGGCAAAAGTCTTATTCTGATGTCCGACGTCGTGATCTGGAGTTTGAGGTTGGTGATTGGGTTTTCCTGAGGATCTCGCCGATAAAGGGTGTTATGCGTTTTGGGAAGAAGGGTAAGCTGAGTCCACGGTTTATCGGTCCGTACAAAATTCTTTGACGAATTGGACAGGTTGCTTATGAGTTAGAATTGCCATCCGAATTGGAATTTGTCCATCCGGTATTCCATGTATCTATGTTGAGGAAATGTATTGGAGACCCTTCTCGAGTTGTCCCTATCAAAGATGTACAAGTTACAGAGGATCTATCATATGATGAAGTGCCAGTGGCTATATTAGATCGACAAGTCCGCAAGCTGAGAACAAAAGATGTAGCTTCTGTCAAAGTATTGTGGAGGAACAAGAATATGGAAGAAATGACATGGGAAGCGGAAGAGGAGATGAGGTCTAAATAACCTTACCTATTCCAGAATGAAGATAACAAGGATGCTGGTGGAACGCAGGATACATTGGAAGGTGAAACGGCTCTATGAGGTAAGCAATAACTTGAAAATACTCCTCCTTAATATAAAATGGTGATATGCAGATAATGTACATGTCCATAATGCTTTGTGTAGACTTGTGAGGCCATACGTTGGGCTTAACTGCTTGCAAGTTTTGCTAGTAACCATTTTATAGGGGATAATTGACCGGGAATTTCCGTTGGAATCCACGATGATTTGGACTCCCCATAAACCCTTACATTCGAGGATGAATGTTCCTAAGGGGGGAGGGTGTTACAACCCATATTCACGTACGTTAGTTCATTCCATAAGGTCTTCGACGTAAATCCATGAAGAGATTATCTTTAAGATGATAAGAGGTTAATCCTATTGGTCTTAAATGATACAAAGGTGTATACGGGTGGTTAACAAGTATTAGAAGTTAAACGAATCAAGGACGTTGTCAGCCGTATTTATGGGTAAACCTAGGGGTGCTTAATACTCTCAAGAGGTCGTATTTTAAGGTATATGAATCATAAAATATCCGTATCATAGTCTTGAAGTCAAACGAGTTATGAAACAAAAGTCGACAAGAGTTGTTGCAACTTAGGTTCATAGTTTTACTTAAACTTTAGGTCAAATGTTATTAAGCTTGTCTCCCAATATACTTGGAATTACGGGGTGATCTACCCACCAAATTGAAGATCTATGAGTCTAGTTTCCAACGCATCAAACCGTTTATCAATACGACATTGAGTAGAGAGATATAGACATTTTTGCGAGACTGCACAAGCTGCTAGGTGACAAGTAGGTGGGACACCTACTTGGTTAAATGATAGCCCAAAAAGAGGCAATTTCGGGTCAGATAAAGAGCCCATTAAAAGGCTTATCTCCTGCAATATATCCCTCATTATATTTCACAAATAACCAGACCTAAACCCCTGCAAACTTCCTCCCAAAAATTATCCATAAACCCTAATTGATTTTCCCTCTCTTTCAAGTTCAAATTGGGGGTAAACCCTAGAGTTTGAAGAACCAAGATAAGGGCTGAGTTATCCAACAAGTAAGGTGAGTTTACTGCTATCTTTCATACATTTATTCTGCTGTGAATTCATGGTAATTCGTTCTATACATGTAAGAACTCACGGGACGGTGATCGGAAGCCGTGAGTTCGAGTTATTCACTTGTAGCGGACTGTTTTGAGGACTGTTTTGTGTTGCTGTTGGGCTGCGTGTTTTACTACTGTTTTGTGGAGTTTTGGAGGAGGAAGGGTATGGAGAAACACCATATAGATGTAGGGTTGTGGGCTGGTAGTTCTTCGTAACATTTCCGGGTCGTTTGACACGACTACGGTGGCCGTCGTATGTATGAAGTGATTTGGTTGTGCGTGGACTGTTTTGGGAGGCTCAATATGATTATTATTGATGTTGTTTGGGCTGTTTGGTGATTGTTTGGAATTGTGTGAAGTCATATATATAGGGGAGGTGCTGTCCGTTTCATCGTAAAATAGGTTGTGGTCGATACATAATAGT
>NW_017676940.1:0-19427 GCF_001879085.1 Nicotiana attenuata
GAGAGAGGATTGGAGGAAGCCTTTCATACAAGCCCGTGAGCCGAGGAGCAGTCAACGCCTCGACAAACTGGACCGTCAGAGCCACCAGGGCCCGGAAAGCTTGGGTAGCAAGGCTGAACAAAGCACCATGCATCAATCTTTATTTTACTAAGTCATTTTCTTTCCGCATTTTATTTCAAAATAAGAGCTCCAATGTTCAAAACAATTATGAAATTTATCAAAGCTTTTAGTTTCTCATAAATCCCTCTTCTTATTACTTTTCAATCGTTTACTTTATTTAAACAACTATTACTATACTTATCTTGATGAACTGACGATTGTGACTTTGCAATCGACAACGCAACAAACGATATAGACTTTAGAAGAAATGATATCCAGCAGAGGTTGTTCAGAGTTGAGGATTTCGAAAATAGACCTACAATCCAACTGGACGAGACTGAGGTTGTTAACTTTTGGGAACACAGAAAATGTCAAAGAAACGTGCATGAGTGTTCATCTTGTCACATCAGAAAAGGAGGAAGTAAACGGGATTACCTAAGAGCATAGAGAATATTCGCCTGGTCGTATGATGATATGATTGGCTTAAGTACATCTATTATAGCTCACAAGTTGCCAACTCATTTTCCCGACCCATGTCCCCCGGTAAAGTAGAAGCTCAGGAAATTCAAGCAGATATGAGTCTGAAAATCAAGGAGAAAGTAACTTAAGAAGGTTAAAGCTAAGGTTCTCAGGGTTGTTTGGAATATCCACGTGGTTAGCCAATATTGTGGCATACCGAAGAAGGACGGGAAGGTTAGAGTCTGCGTCCGACTACCGGGATTCAACCGGGCCAGTTCTGAAAGATGACCTTTCCCTCCGAATATACACATCTTGATTGACAACTGCGCCAAGCATGAGTTGCACGTTCGTTGATTGTTTTGCTGGGAACCATCAGTTATGGAATGGATGAAGAGGAACGCGGAGAAAACGACTTTCATTCACGTGGGGGGTGTATTGTTATAAAATGAGCCGTTGGGCTAAAAGAATGTCGGGGCACCTAATATGAGGGCCATGACAAAAAATTTTCAGGACAAGTATCACAAGGAGATCGAGGTGTATGTAGACGACGTATCATCAAATCCACGAAAGCCGCGTGATTCGCCTGGGAGATTTGAGGAAATTCTTCAATAGACTGAGAAGGTAACAATCTGAAGCTGAACCCCGCCAAGTGTGCATTTCGGGTTCCGCAGAAAACTACTTGGGTTTATCGTGAAGTCCCGAAGGAATAGAACTGGATCATTCAAAGGTTAAGGCCATTCAAGAATGTCACCGCAAAAAACAATGAAGGACGTGATGAGTTTCCTAGGGAGAACTCAACTATATCCAGACGGTTCATAGCTCAGTCCACTGTCATTTGTGAGCGATCTTTAAGATGTTAAGAAAGACCCACCGCTACCAATTGGACTGACGACTGTCAGAAAGCTTTCAACAAATCAAGGAGTACCCTGCAACACGCCAGTTTTGTCCGGCCGAGTCCGGGTTTAGCACCTCTATTCTCTACTTGCAGTGTTGGATGGGGCATTCGTTGCGTTCTTGGCAACCTGACGAGACAGAAGGTAAATGGACATGCCATTTACTATTCAGCAAGAAGTTCACATCCGTACGAGGGCCCGTGTATTCTCTAATTAGAGCACACCTGTTGTGCTCTGACTTTGGTGGCTCAGAAGTTTTGAGGCATTATTTTGTGCCTATAAACCTATACTTATCTCCCATATCAAGGATGGACCCGCTGAAGTACATATTTCAGAAGCCCATGCCCACTGGCAGCTAGCCAAGTGGCAAATCCTGCTGAGTGAATTCTGCATTGTTTACGTAAACTCAGAAAGCAATCAAATGGGGGACAGGCACTAGCGGATCACCTTGCTGAAAACCAATGTGGATGGAGAATACGATCCCTAAAGAGTATTTTCTCAGATGAAAGTATCATTCATAGGAGAAGATATTGCAGAGTCCTATGACGGTTGGAGAATGTTTTTTGATATTGGAGCAGTAAATTTCAAAGGAGTTGGCATAGGAGCAGTCCTACGTATCAAAAACGGCCAGCATTATCTCGGTATCCGCAAAGGCGCAGGTTCCCATTTTGCACCAACAATATGGCCAATACGAAGCTTTGCATCCTAGGGCTCGAGATGGGGCCATTGACATGAACGTCCAAGAGCTGCTAGTGATTAGGGATTCAGATTTATTATACATCAGGTCCGAGAAAGAATGGGAACTCCAAGATACTCCCATATTTTGGCATCTGGTACAAGGAAGTTGAGGAAGAGGTTCACAACGACCAGAATTCCGGCATGTCCCCAGAGTCCAGAATGAGTTTGCCGATGCATTGGCCACTCTATCATTTATGATTAGCACCCGGACACAAATTTTCATGACGTATTCTGTGAAAATCCATAATCAGGCCAGCTTACTGTGCTCATAGTCGAGGAGGAAGCCGATGGAAATCCTTGTTTCATGATATCAAAGGAATATTTAGCCACGGGGAATATCCAGAACTTGCCAAACGCTACTCCAGAAGCGCACACTTCGAAGGTTTATCCAAACAATTTCTTTCAACAGCGGAGGAATCCTGTACAGGGGACTCGTCGATTTGGGGTTATTGGTGGTGTCGACGCAAAGGAAGCATCCAGGCTACTGGAGAAATTCATGCAGGGACTGCCGGCCACATTAACAGGTTTTTGTCTTAGCCAAGAAAATACTCCGAGCTGGAATTTTTTGGAATGACTATAAAACGGACTGCATCCGGTACGTCCGAAGTGCTCGCTGTTTCAGATCATGAGATCTGATAAAGGTGCCTCCTAAATGAGCTTAATGAAACAAGTTTCGCTATGGTCGTTCGCCGGTTGGGGAATGGATGTCATTGGACCTATTTGAGCCTGCCGCATCAAACGGACATAGTGTTCATTCTAGTGGCAATTGATTATTTCTACCAATGGCGTTGAAGCGGCATCATACAAGGTAGTGACTAAGAAAGTCATGGCAAACTTTGTCCGCGAACCGTAAATCGTTTGTCGGTTCGGATCTCCAGAGGTCAATCATTACTGATATATGGTTCCAATCTCAACAGTGACCTGATGAAAGCAATGTGTGAAACATTCAAAACAAACACAGAATTCAACAGCCTATAGAACCTCAGATGATGGAGCTGTAGAAGCGACCAACAAGAAATAATCAGAAGATATACGCACTGTGAAAAACAGGCTAAAGGAGGGGAAAGATGATAGAAAACATAAGCAGTGGCACGAGAAGCTACTGATTGCCTTTATTTGGCACCGCAACCACAGTTAGCACATCAACTAAAGTGCAACTCCTTACTATGTTGGTTTTATGCACGGAAGCAGTCATCCTGCGAGGTTGAATCATCCCTAAGGATATGCGCAAGCGGAACTCGAACGATGCAGAATGGGTGAAGGTCGTTAGAGCAGTTGGCTCTTATAGATGGGAAAATAATAAGCATTTTGCCACAGTCAACTTTACCAGAATCAACAGAATGTCCCAGAGCTTAAACAAGAGAAGTCAAACCAAGACGTCACACCAGGCAGTTGGTGTTAAAGAGATTTTTCCACATCAAGAGAAGCCAAGGAAGTTCTCTCCTACTGGCAGAGTCCATATATGGTTCATCGGGTTCTGACAGGAGGAGCCCTCATACTCGCAGAAATGGAACGAGAAGTTTGGCCGAAGCCTATCAATTTTCAGATGCAGTAAGCGATACTCTGTGTAACACTTAGATTTCTTATGTAATTGAACTACGTCTGACTGATTTCTCGGTTTAAGAGGGGATACGTAAGGCAAACCTTATGGGTTCGGTCACAATTCAATAAAATTTTCATTTCCCCCGATATGGAAACTGAGGCAAATTTTGAGGACCTCAATAATTCCGAAGTTAATTCTCAGCCATTCATTGCACGCAGCTGTCAGAGGCATCAACCCATTAACTGGGCCCAGAATTTTGAGAGGACCCTCAAAATCCGGAGCAAAAAGAGGTCCGCAATGTCTTGGACCGCGTGCAGTCGTCGGTTCAATTTTAAAGAAAACTATTTTCAATTATGTGTTTACATCATACTTTTACTAATCCATTGCATGGGCTATTATCAAAATTGCTTTGTTTTAGCGACGCTACCCCAAATGAAAACAAGAAGCCGAGCTAGGACACGAAGTCCACAGGCGAAGACGAACTAACCTTCCCCCTTTTACAACACTCACGATTTTTCTTTTTTGGATGCAGGCGCCCAAGTCGCAAATCATCAAGACATTCACAACCCGTACTTTTTCGGAATACAACTCTCAGAAATCATCACTTACTTACAAGTGCTATCCGATACGACTCCCCAGCAGCCAAATGACGCTATAGCTATCAATCTATCAGCTAAGAGATTTCGTTACTATTCACCTTTATTTGCTGGCTTGCATAAGGCTACCTTTCTGCCTTCCGAGACTAGCTCTGTCTCCCATAAATTCAATTAGGCTTACTAATTTCTGCCTTTGAGACTAAGCTTCTGTCTCCATAATTGCATAAGGTTACTATTCTGCCTTCCGGGTAAGCTCTACCTCATTTGCATTTTCTGCATTGCTAAAGGCTACTTATTCTGCCTTCCGAGGTAAGCTCTACTCCACTTGCATTTTCTCTGCATTGCTAGGCTAACTATTCTGGCCTTCTGAGGTTAAGCTCTACCTTCCACTTGCATTTCTCTGTATTGCAATAAGGCTACCATTCTGCCTCCGAACTAAGGCTCTGTCCTTCCATAATTGCATAAGGCTACTATTCTGCCTTCCGAGGTTAAGCTCTGACCTCCATTTTGCATTTTCCTGGCATTTGGCATAAAGGCTGTTTTACTATTCTGCCTTCCGAGGTTAAGCTCTACCTCTCATCTGCGCTTCTTTGCATTGCATAAGGCTACTATTCTGCCTTCCGAGGTTAAGCTCTTACGTCCATAATTGCATCGAGCTGAAATATCGCCATATTTTCAAATCTTTACATTGGCTAAAGATCGCCATTTATATTTACACTTTACATGGCTGAAATATCGCCATTTTGTTTGAACCATCGCATCGGCTGAAACTATCGCCACTTTAATTTAAATTCTGCATGGCTGAAATACCGCCACCTTGTTTTAAATCCCCGCATCGGCTAAAATATCCATTTTATTTACTCTGCATGGCTGAAACAACCGCCACTATTATTCTTTCTTGCATAGCTGGAAGTCGCCATTTATATTTACACTTTACATGGCTGAAATATTGCAAATCCCTACATTTCATCGGCTGAAAGTTTGCCAATTGTCCAAAGGCGTCATTTGTTTGGAGGCCCATTTTCAATAGCCGAGAACGCCATGCATGGCCTGAGGACCAGTTTTAATCTCTTGCTATCATTATTCCAAAGGCGTCATAGTTCGAAGGCTAATCATTTCTTCATGGCCCAAGAACATTATTTCATAGCCTGCGAATCCTTTATTATACGCTTCATGTCCCAGGACGTCATGGTCGGGACGTCATCCCA
Source organism: Nicotiana attenuata (assembly GCF_001879085.1). Taxonomy (NCBI): domain Eukaryota; kingdom Viridiplantae; phylum Streptophyta; class Magnoliopsida; order Solanales; family Solanaceae; genus Nicotiana; species Nicotiana attenuata. The sequence goes on from NW_017676940.1 coordinate 5,537, forward strand.
AACCGTCCAAAACAACATTCATGGTCCAGTGGGGAACTTGCATCACGTTTAAATTTACGACCAATATATAGATGGTATTACTCAACTTGCAGGTTACACCGGCTTAGGAAACGTCCTTTCTCCAGCAGGGAGCGATCCCGCTCCAGTTCCCGCAGCCTGTCAGACTCCGGACATCCCTTCTAACCTGAACACCGCGTCCGTCTTTCGAAATCTCCATTCGCAATAGTCCCGCCAATGGATCCTGATACTACATATGACTGATTCTGTAAGACCAGGGATATGTAGTAGCTCATGGGACCAGATCGGTACAAAATTCTTCAAACCGCTTCGTTCGGTTCAAAATTGGCCATCATATCTTTACCCGATCAACTTCTATTCATCCTTCCCGGGTAAAGAGGGGCAGCTATTGATACCCAATTTTTTCCTATTATATTTTTATACTCAAAAATACTTTGAAAATAGCATGTTGTATGCATATAAAAAGCATGCCCAAGAATTTTGGGATTTTTCCCTAATTTTTTTTAAAAGATTTTAAATCGATTTATTGCATAATTTTGGGCTAAAAAATCAGTAATTATCCCCAAAAAACCTATCCTTTTTGTGATTAACCTATTTTATTCTCATATTTTTACACCAAAATATAATTTAAGGTAGTGTTTGCATATTTTTACAGAATTTATTTGTATTTTTAAAGCTAAAATTGCATTGTAATTGCAATCTTACCTATTTTTTACGATTAACAGCATTTTTACAACTTATTGAGATTAATTTCCAGTATTTTTGGGTTAATATTTTATATATTATTAAGTTAAGTTTTAGTGCTTTTAATTTGATCTAAAATCTTATTGCTAATTTATAAAAAATAAAAAGGGTAAAACTGGCTATTTTAAAAAGCTAGCTCATTTCATTTCAAATCACAGCCAATTTGGTACTTCCAATTTTTAGCCTAAATTAACCCCCTAATTGACACCAATTTCCAGCCCAATTCCGGACCAGCCCAATTCCCACTTAACCCCCTACCATTAACCCGTCTATATTACCGACCCAAACCCTTTTAATTTAGGCCGGTTGATCAACCTAGATCACGTTGCCACGATCACTTCCTTACCTTTTTTTAAATCCCCAACCCTAACCTAACTCCTCATTTCGACCGGGCAGCCCGCCTCTGAATACCCTCCCCTCTCAAACGCTCTCGAGTGTTCTGAAACCCTAATCGCATCCACCTCTTCAACCTCCGAACTCACCGGAATCCATGGCTTCTCAGGCCATGGACGACCTATACTCACCTACTATTACCTCATGTGCCTGATACTTGAAGGTCGAGGCCAGACCTAAGGCCTTCACCAGACCTTCGCCGATTCAAGGTTTCCGACCATCTCCGGCTCCTGCTCCGGCATATCCTAGCCTCCTGAGTCTGATTCCGACCTTATCCGACTTAGATCGGACCTTTTCCAAGCCTTTCTCATCCTAGGGTTCCTCTAAAACCCTAACCCTACGAGTTTTCTCCGATTCTTTTTAGATCCGTTGTGTATCTATGCTATACTCTGAACTTTTAAACGATTTCCCTAAATTTCCTTTGAAAATTACTTTCAAAACCCTTCTTTTCCGATTTAGGGTTTTCTGGAAAAATGTTTAAGAGCTTTTTATGATTTTTCTTCTTTGTGTTTGCCTTTGCTGTGTCCTCGTATCATCTTTTGAATGTTTCCCTTACTGTGTTTTCTATACTATTGTCTTGTAGATTTTTCTACTGTATTTTAGCATGTTCTTATATGTTTGTCATACTGTGTTTTCTATATGCTTTTTCTGCTATATCTTCTCCGGCGATTCTTGTGTTTTTCTATGCTAAGCTCTTATGGTTCTTTGTCTGCCTTCTACTGAGCCTTGTTTAGGGTTCTTCTAAGCATGTTTCTCCTGTTGTTTCTTATCAGTATTTGCAATTGTGTGCTTTGAATCCTTCTACTGTGATTGCATATTGCTTTGCTATACATGTTTTGATCCAATTGCTTGCTTTCTTTTGTGATTTGCTGAACTAGGATTCTTATTTCAAAACCCCCAACTCTTTTAGGATAATTTTCGGAGTTTCATATGATTCTGACATTTGATAAACTCTTCTAAACTCTGCGCTACTGGATTTTTAATGCTGATTTACACGACAGTCTTCTTTCATTCTCACATGCTCCTTATATATGATGAATTTCCCTCTAATTGGTGTTTAAATTTTCAATTAGCGTAAACCTCCTTCTGAATATAGCTTGATTGATTTTCCTTCCATTTTTACTGAATTCCCTAGATGATTTGGTTTAGGTAAAACCCTTCTTTATTTTTTGGCCTTGGTTCACTCATACCAAATTTCAGACCTTTGTGATTTACTGGCTGTCAAATGATTCCTCTGCCTTATTTGCATAAACCGTGTACTTGTCAAACCTTGTCCTTAAATAACTTCCATGTACTTGCCTCTGATTAGCTACTTTGCACACAAGTTTGGTTAATTCTTTCCTCAATTAGTTTGTACCGTTTGAATCTGAATCCCTTAATTAAGGGGAGTCTTATGTAATTGATTGACAATCAGGCTATCTATTTTTTCTTACCTTATTTTTCTCATGACTTTCACACTAATAATATACACGACCCTCTTTCACAAGACACACTGAGAACACGATTAAAACATACTTCATTACTATACAATTTCACAATTTCTTCTTCTGAAGGCATACAGAGTATTCTTGCTTTCTTGTTTGCACTTTGGCTTTTTACAAAATACTGCTCTCTTTATTACTTGTCTCCTCTGTGAAACTGGTATGTCCCTAAATTAATTTTTCATCATCATCCCAATGTGTTTTATTTATAGTCCTTGTATCCATGTCTATTTTCTTTTCTCTGTAAAGTTTAGCATTTAACTTAAACATGCCGATATGCTACTGCCTGATTCTCTTTCTTGTAAACACTTGTTCCCTATCCCATTACCACCCTATGTGTTTGTGAGTGGGACTTAGGGCATGGCAACAAGATTGTTGTCCATGAACTGAGTTTTGACCCCCTAGCCTCTAGTTAGGCTGGAGAGTGTGCCAGTATGTCTCATTGCTGGGTATTCCCTTTGCCTGCCTTTCTTTGTACCCTATTTCTATTATGAACCCGATACCCCATTCCCTATGTATGCTGAGTTAAAGTTCATGACCTGGCAGCACCCAAAATTGCTGTCCAGGGCTGAACCCGAGCTTCAATAGTTCCTAACTCCCCAATTTAAAGCTGACAGGCTGGTCAGGGGTGTGCAGCATCCCCATTGTTGGCATGACCACAGCCATGCCATGGCCTTCCCTAATCTCCCCTATTGCAACTTACATTACTCTAGACTCTAAGTTCTGCCCATCCTATGCGCCTTGCTTTGGGACTTGAGCTCCCTCTGAACTTGGACCTTTGAGGGCTGGCCTTTCCACACTGCCCTATGATTCTGTAATGGTATTTGGGTGTAAGCATTGCCTGGAGTTCGTAAAGCTCCTTGGAACTTTGATACATCCCAGATAAAGAAAGGCTTTTGGAAATCTGCTCTTTGGAAGTTGGTCTATTTCAATGTATCAGACTAGGAGTCTGAATTAGGCTCTCCTTGGTTGGAATTTTAATTTTTTGATGTAATTTACTTTTTCTGGATTCATTCAAGTTTGTAATAACTTTGTAATAACTATGGGGCGTATATTAAATGGGGAGGGTCTCTCATGTTATGCATGTGGGTAGATATCATGCTTTTAGATTTTTATTCCTAGCATCACATATCTTCGTTTGTGTATCTGCAATAGAGATATCCTGCTTATAGGTCATTTCATTATACATTTAGAAATCATTACATTTAGAAATCATGTCTATAAGTTTATTCATCTACATTTAGAAATCATGTCTATAAGTTTAATTCAATCTGCATTTAGAGATCATGTCCATAAGTTTATTTCACGCCTGCATATAGGACCATGACTATAGGGTTTTCTGCACTTCTGCACATCATTTATCACTAGGCAAACGGTTTGTAGGCCAAATAACAAAATGCACTCCAGATACCATATCTATAGGAACCCTGCACTCTTACAAATGTTTTTAAAATCAATCACGCTTAGAGAGCATGCCTATAGGAAAACTAACTGAATCTGAATCGTCCATCTCGCAAGTAAGTCTAGAATTAGTGGTTAAAGTCATTTTAACATCTGCAGAACTTTTGTTTGTTTCTAAAGTCAAAAATCCTCCCTTAAAATCGGTACGCTTCTGCATTGTTAGATATGCATTTACAGATCTCACCTGGGCAGCCACTAGTAATTAACTAACTACAACCAGTCTTCAATATTACAGCAGCAGGAAAATCTAATTTCGACTTTCTTATCTGGAAATATGTGATATTCAGCACCTTTCCTTCATTTAAGTTTAATTAAAGACCTAACCAGTATCTGAAGCCGTCTATGTATTTGCATCTAAGTGAGGGAGGCCTGTTGAGCCCTAATTGCTGTTTGTCTCCCCCTATTTGACTATATGTTTTGATTGTCGCCTAGATTTTTATCCTTTCTTGAACTTCTAAAAAGCCCCAATTCCCTTCCCTTTAGGACTGGTAGTTCCAATGCCTCCGGAACTGATAGGATCGGGATGGGTAATAGCATGCAATAAGTAACGATACTATTCCGCGCTATAATACCTTAACGGGGTGGGAAAGGGTAGACATGAAGATGATGATCACGCGATAACACCACGCGTACGATTGGTTACCGGGTGTTGCGTGGATGATCCATGTATTTTACAAACCTAGGACCCCCTTTTTTCCCTTATTTAATTATTTTTAGATTGTCAATTTTCAGAATTCTGCATTTCGTTTTAGTCACTAAAATTCCCCCTTTAATTTTCGCACTGTCCTTTCCTCTAAAATTTTCTGCTCATTCCCTTCCTTGTTGGATAATTTGTATTCATTACTTGATCCTATTTTTCTGCATTCTCGCCAATAACTAGGAAGTCACCTATTCAAATTTCAGCATGCTTAGTAACCGTTATACATACCTACTTGCAGTCTTTATGTGAAATTGTATTGTATGCTTATTTGCTTTAAAGTCACAATTGTAGCATGGCCGGGAACCACACTAGTGGATCTTGAGGGGTGCCTAACACCTTCCCCTCGAGATAATTTCTAGCCCTTACCCGAACTCTGGTTATTCAACTCAAACCCTTCTTAGTGTCCTAATGCACTTAATCATTAGGTGGCGACTCTTCAAACTCCAAAACCCAATTCCCAAAAGGGAAGAGAGTTGTCCTTCCAAATATCGTAAACCCGATTTCGCCTTTTAAAGAAAAAGGGGGCTTCGACACCGGTCTCACTCACGGGCTTACAATGTCATGAACTAACCCGACAATAATGAAATGATGTATCAATAAACAACAACTGAGACTGAGATATGATATGGATGCACAAATATGACTGAGTACAAAATATCAATGAAATCAGTGAGATGACAGCAAGAAACGAACACTATGGGTCCTAACCATATCAGCATGAAGCCTAAACATGTTATCTAGCATGATTAACAACTCAGTTACTTTATCACATGGTGAAACACGGATATCAAAAAAAATAGGGCAATTAAGCAGTGCCGTGAAAACAACGGAGTCTCAATCACAAGGTGCACTCACACACGCCCGTCACCTCATCATCAATCACATAGCACGTAATTCGGGGTTTCATACCCTCAGCACTAAGTTTAGAAGAGTTACTTACCTCGAACAAGCCAAATCCAATACCCAGCAAGCCAAAAGATGCTCCAAAAATGCCATCCCGCGCGTACTGATCTCCGAATGGCTCGAAACTAGCCAAAAGCAACTCAAATACATCAAATAATGCCAAAGGAAATAAACTCAATTGATAAAGGTCGAATCTTTAATCGAAATCCCAAAATCGACCAAAAAGTCAAACCGGGGCCCATGCCTCGGAACCTGAAAAAACTCGCAAAATCCAACAACCCATTCAGTTACGATTCTAACCATACTAGTTTCACTCAAATCCAACTCCGAATCGATGTTCAAAACTCAAAAATTCGCATTATGAAACTTTAGGCAAAAACCCTCAATTTCCTCTTTAAAATTCACAATCCAATTACCAAAAATGAAGATAGATTCACGAAATATAATCAAAATCGAGTAGAGAACACTTACTCCAATTCATATGGTGAAAATCGCCTCAACAATTGCCCAATTCCGAGCTCCCCAACTCAGAATATGTTAAATGAACAAAGCCCTCGTTTTAACACTGTTCTGCCTTGTTTCTTGTGCCAAACAATCTCGTAACTCGCCTTTGATACCTCCAATAAATTCCTTGTGAAATTCTAGTCAAATTAGGTTCTTGAATCACTGCATTTGACCTTATATTGAAGGAGATATGTTGGTCTCAGTATTTGGAATTAGTGCAGATTTTTAAATACGATGTCAGTGGCAATTTCGTAATTAATCTGAAAAATATGGCAACCCATTTCTTAGTAAAATGACCATAAAATCCTCATACGATCTCCAAATTCGACTATTCTTTTTGCTATGCCTCCGTAATTGCGATATGGACCTAATGCTTCAAAACATAAATTGGAGCTCATTTGCTTAATGTGGTACCATTTATGCTTGAAGTAACGACGTCGAAACATAAGAAAAACGGGCGCAAATCAGCCTAAACCTATCCGAAACTCACCCGATCCCCTCGGGACCTCGTACAAATATACCAACAAGTCTCATAACATAACACGGATCAACTCTAGTCCTCAAAACATACATAACAACATCGAGACGATGAATCACACCTCAATTCGAAATCAATAATCTTTGAAACTTCAACTTTCACAACCGATGGCGAAACCAATCAAGTCACGTCCAATTGACCTCAAATTTTGCACACAAGTCACATTTGACATTACGGACCTGCTCCAACTTTCGAAATCGAAATTCGACCCTGATATAAAAAAGTCCACTCCCGGTCAAACTTTTCAAAATTCCAACTTTCGCCGCTTCAAGCCAAATTCTACTGTGGAGCTCCAAATCACAATCCAGACGCGCTCCTAAGTCCAAAATCACCCAATGGCGCTAACACAGCCATCAGAAATCCAATTTGAGGTCAAATACTAAAAAGTCAAACTTGGTCAAACCTTTTAAATTTAAAGCTTCTAGACGAGAATCATTCTTCTAAATCAATTCCGAATAACCTGAAAACCAAAACAGACGATTCACATAAGTCTTAATACATCTTACAGAGCTACTTATGCCCTCAAATAACCGAGCAAAATGCAAATGCTCAAAACGACTGGTCGGATCGTTACATCTCCAATTACGACCATTTTTTTGTCATAAAAGATTACTAACTTCATTGCTACGTCTTAAAAGATACAGAGGGCAAGGTGCTCGTGTCACTTGGGAGGGATGATGGTACATGAGTAGTTACTATTGACCTATGATCCAGAGGCGGATCAGTAAGAAAACTACTAGCTACTTCACTACTAGGATCCTTGGAAGGATCATTACAAAAACTAGCCGGATTGTTACTGGAGGGGGAAGCGGAGATCATAGTTGTGCATGGATTTACATTAGGGGGGATATGGGGGGTAACAAAAACACAAGAGTTGACAAATCTCCTTCTCACTGCCCCTTCTTTGTCTTCATGGAAGTGTTGGTGGACAAAATTTGGCGGTGTATCAAAAAGTTGTAAGCTGTTGCTACATGATAAGCGTGTACCATAGTTATTTAATCCATCAGCTACCATATTTGCCTCCCTGTATATACGCTGAAGAACAGGGTCACCCCGCTGCCTGAGCAGCAACCTACAATTAGTGATCAAGTTAGTATAGTGAGGATTGTTGGAATGGATTAAAGTGATTACCTCCTTGGCATCTATATTAATCTCCAATGGGAAGTAACCATGCTGCAAGGACAAGCGCAAGCCATGAAGCAAAGCAATTAGCTCCATTTGAATGCTATTACCAAACTCGATTAGAATATCCCAAAATCCAGTCTTCTTCAGAGGAGCGTATGACCCCTCCTATTCCATTTAACCCTGGAGACTTAGCTGCTCCATCAATGTTTAATTTGTAGTGGTTGTGGTTGGGTGGTTTCCATTTGATGTAGAGAGGAGTTAGGGTGGTGTTCCTGTGTATTTGCGATGTGAGGAAGTGGAATTCCGCAGCTTTTTTAAGGATGTGTAGATAAGGAGCAGGGTTAGACTATTAGTGGAATATGTTATGATTGCATTGGATCCAGATACCCCATAAACAATATGGAATTAGGGTGGATAGAGAAATGTTGTAGGGGGTATGGTGAGTATAGTGCGTGATCAAAAACGTGATTTGCTCAATCACTGGAGTGTTTAGATGTTGAAGGGATTTTATATGCTGAAGAAGTCCTAGGTGAGCCCATAAGGGCCTGGAGGCAGTGCACTCGAAGAGTAGATGACGTATAGTCTCTGCGCCCGTGGAATAGTAAGATCAAAGGTTGTTGTTGATAATATTAAGGCGAGCTAAGTAGGTATTTGTGGGAAGCTATGGTGGCTACATAGCCAAAGAAAGTATCTGATTTTAGGAGGCGTGGGTAGTTTCCAAATCCAAGTATGGCTTGTAGAAGGGGCATTTGATGTTAGTGCGTGATAACATGACTGGACAGTAAATTGCCCCGAAGGTGTGAGGTTCCATATAAGAGTATCATGGTGATTGGGGTAAGTAAATACTGAGTATTTTAAGGAGTATAGCCGGGGGAAGATGAAATGGAAGGTTAGTTAGATCCCAATTATTATTGCGTATGTAGTAGCTAATCAGCCGCTGGGATTCTAGAGGTGGTAGGGGGGCCTTCAATTAAGGATCTAAGGGTAGTTTGGTGATCAAGCCAATTATCAGTCCAGAATTTGATATAGTTGCCCAATGAGACTACCCATTTAGACCCTAGTTGACAATGGTGCCATCCTTGTTGAATGTTTTTCCAAATGAATGAGGTCTTTTTAGAGGTAATGTATGTTGTGAGTAGTATAGATGCCCAAAAGGATGACGGATGTTTAAAAAGTCTCCATGCTAGATTAGCTAGGAGGGATTTATTTTTTGTGGAGAGGTTTTGTATTCCAAGACCTCATCGGGGTTTAGGTAATGTAACAATCACCCTTTTAATCAGATGTAATTTCTGTTTGTGGGAGGTGGATCCCCAAAGGAAACGTTTTTGATATCTATCTAACAGTGTGATGATATTTTGTGGGATGGAGATATATTGCATGGTATGATTAGGTGGAGAGTTGAGGGTGGATTTGATAAGGGTGGCTCTACCTGCCATAGTAAGGCAGTGGGTCTTCCAACCGGCAAGCCTTAATTTGAAGTTGTCGATAAGGTATTGAAAATCTCTTTTTATAGGTCTTTTGAGGAAAATGGGAAATCCTAGGTACCTACCAAAAGATTTTCCTTCGGACATGTTGAAAGAATTGAGGACAAATTCTTTTTGAGAGGGTGAACAATTTTTGGAGAAAAATATTTTTGATTTGTGAAAATTGATCTTTTGTCCAGCTAAGTTGGTGAAGTGGGTGAGAGTGTCAATAATGGAGTGATAGGAGGTCATTGTTAGTTTTGAAGTGAGGATAATGGCGTTCGCAAAGAGTAGATGAGAAATACAGGGACCTGACCTAGAAAGAGTGATGGGTGACCATTGATTATAATCAACTGCTCTTTCAATGGAGCGGGCGAGCATTTTCATGCATAATATGAAGAGGTATGGTGAGAGGGGATCATCTTGCCTTATACCTCTAGAGGGTAAGAAATATTGTGTTGGTGTGCCATTGAATAGGATGGAAATTGAAGAAGTGGAGATACAAGACATGATGAGGGATATGAGGGCTGGTGGAAAATTAAAATAAGTAAGTGTGTGACGAATGAATGACCATTCTAACCTATTGAAAGCCTTTTCGAGATCCAATTTAAGAAGCTTGTGAGGGATTCAGCTATTCATTTTTTGGAATTTGTTCATAATTTCCTGAACGATAATTGCATTATCAGCTGCTCTACACCCTTTTAAGAAACTGGCTTGAGTTGGACTTATGATGTTGGATAAATAGGGCTTGATACGGTTTACAATAATTTTGTAGATAGTATTGCAAAGGCTAATGGGCCTAAAATGAGTAACTTGTGCTGCATGGCGTTGTTTGGGAATAAGACAGAGGTAAGTAGTATTGATTTCCTCAGGGATGCATCCTTGCGAAAAAACCTTTTTACAAAAGGTGATGACTGAGTGTGAAATCTCAGGCCAGTATTCCTGGTAAAAGTATGGGTGGAGACCATCTGGACCAGGTGCTTTAAGGGGTTTAAAGGAGTGTATTGCTTGAGTTATTTCAAGGTCTTCGAGTGGCCTATCCAAATGGGATGCTTCATGGGGTGGTATGACGTTGTATTGGTAAAAGGGAAGTGATTTGTAAGAGAGGGTGGATTCAGTGGTGAATAGAGTAGAAAAGAAATTAATGAAGGTGGATTTGATAGTGGGGATATCATGGCACCAATTACCCGCTGGATGTTGGACAGCAGTAATGCGATTACGTCTACAACGATTTAAAGTTGATTGGTGGAAGAACTTTGTATTGGCATCCCCTTCATTTAGCTAATTGATACGATATGTCAATTTCCATAAGTCCTCTTCAAGTTGGAGAACAAAATTATATTCTTGGATAAGGTCACGTTCTAGATTTTGCAGGAATGTACTAGTTGAGTAGTGTGAGGAGGACTGGATGCCCGTTAAACGAGCTAGGAGTTTTTGCTTTCTTTTAAAAATATTACCAAAAGTATGATGATTCCAATAAGATACAGTGTGTTGAAAGCATTTTGTGGAAGGTAGTAGGTGTAATTGTTGTTGCCATATATTTTTAATCATTGGACGTAAATCTGGATGCGAAGTCCAGATTGTTTCGAAGCGAAAGGGTTTGGTGCTTGGTGACGATTGCCTTAGTGAATTCAACAAAAGGGGGCAATGGTCAGAGTGTGTTCGGGGCAAATGAGTTACTAGAGAATTAGGGAATAATATATTCCATTCAAAATTGGCTAGGCATCTATCCAATCGTTCAAGAATAGTGGAACAATATTTACGGTTATTTGCCCAAGTGTACCGACTACCTTTGAAGCCTAGATCTATTAGGTTACAATAATTTAAACAATTTAGGAATTGATTTGATCTATTGATATTAATATCCCGTCCACCAAATTTTTCTGAACTACTAAGAATTTTCATTGAAATCTCTCGCTAGTAACCATGGACCCTTATAGTGGTCATAGATACAGCGTATATTTTCCCATAATATAGTGCAGTTGTGTGCATGTGGGCTTGCATAAATAGCAGAAAACATCCATTTGTGTTGTTGAGGGATTACCTGAATCATGTAGTGGACCTCCTGTTGCGTCATGGCAATTGTATCAACTATGAGGGTGTCCTGGGACCAAAATATAGCTATACCTCATGCATGCCCTACAGCAGGCACTTCAGCCATATGGATGAATTGGAAATCATCCTTAATGCGGTGGTGATCAGTGATGTGAGTTTCTACTAGCACGACCAAGGATGGACGATGATAATCAAGCATGGAGCGGAAGTTATGACGAAAGTCAGGAGATTGAGGAAGTTACGACGAAAGTCAGGAGATTGAGCTCCCCTACAATTCCAAACGATGAAGTTCATTATGGAATTATTGGTGGGAGGTGGTGGTGGAACCTCCATGGTGGACTCATTCGCTAGTGGTGGTAGGAGTGAGGGAGTGATAACTAGGGCATACTTCCCCACATCTGGGTTTATAGTTAGCCTTATTCTTAGGGAGCAGCGATGCAGGTTTGGAGGACAGGTGAGAATGAACCTTTTTGCGTACTCCTCTTTGAAAATTTAGACTTTGATCCCCACTGAGCCAAACAGGGTCTGTCCTTGTTTCCCTGAAGTTGATCATTTCTTGAGCTATCTCCTGGTGGAAAATTTCGTTTTGTGCGTTGTGATTGGGAGAGTTTGGAGGGGAATTCTTTGGGGACTGGGTGATCAGATCGTGTGGCCCCGTTGGAGATGGTGGAAGCAGAGGCAGTGGTGGGAGCACATATGTTTGGATCCATGGAGGGACTACTGGAGTGGGAGGGTAGAAAGGAAGGTTGATCATGTATGGGAATTGAGGAGTGGTTTCCCATTGTGGGATTGGTGGAGCTAGAGGTTGGTATGGGGTTAAGCTGGTTTGTGGCATCATAGACCAGTGGTACTGGCGGGGGGGATTGAAGACGATGATATGATGGAGGAGTGATTTGGTGGGAGGTTGTTGGGGTGAGTGATGGCCTCAAGCGGGGATTGTGTAACAAATAGGCAAACTCCTTACTATATCAATATGAACTAGAACTAAATTACAAATCGGATAACAACGCAACATTCAAACAACTGAAATACAATAAGAAACACTGGAATGTAAAAGTAGCTAAGGATAAAGATAAGAAGGGGATGAGAACTTAGGCTCAGAGAACGGGGGACGAGAAGAAGCAGACACTTTTCTTCACAATATGCATGCCTTCTCCCTCGCACAATCTAATAATTATAAGAACTATATTTCCTCTAGCCTAGTAACTCTTCGATACGTGTACCTCAACCCGGGTCCCAATGGTAAACCAAAGACCTTATTTTGGGTTGTTTAATCATTTGACCCCAGTGTAAAATATTCCCAGGCCCAAGTGCCTTAGTTTCTTTGGCCCCATTCATAACAATACCCCCGTCCTGAATAAGAACCCTGTCCTCAAGGTTCGGGTTAAGAACAGTATTAGTAGTGCGCACTCTGGCAACTGTCTTTATACAAAGGAGTGTTGGGAAATAGAATAAGAAGACATGATCTATCACAATTTGGTGAAGGTGCGCTGAGATAGCTGCCACTGTAATATTGACATCCTTTGGCAATATGTCCCCACAAATCATAAGGCAGCAAGTTAGGAGCTTTGAATGGAGAGGGTCACACTTGACTAGAGCATCTTCGACAATCCTCTCAAAGCCAACATCAAGAGCAGTGATGACTTTAAGAAGCAGGCTGATCATGGGGTACTGCAATTGAGCTCTTTGTCCATATAGAATCATGGCATCTATGTATCTTGATATAAAGAGAGCAACCTGGTGCATGTTTGATATATACCCACTCTCTATAATAAAGGCATGTATTATTCTCATTTTCCAAAAGTTCACACTCAATAGAGATAATCCAATTGACTTATTCTCTCTCACTATTGCACAGCATAGTTCTTTAGGGGAAGTGCACTTCACAAGAGCCAAAGACATTCCCCGTTGTCTTTGACAACTAACTTTGACAAGGATGTCATCACCACTATTTAGAAAATTGATAATTTCAGAAGAGGGGTAGTGAGCATCATTGAGGCATACCAGTTTTATCTCCTCGGCACAATTTATATTCTCGGCTGCAGTGGAAAACCTCGTGTCGACAGGTGCAGCTACATTAAAACGGGCATCACAGCAAAACTGTAACATCAACTCATTGAACATGAATTCTGTGGCACCCAGTTCAAGCATGTCCCCAAGTATAGAAACTTGTGTACTTTGGAGGATGATGTTTCTTAACAACATAGTGTCACCCTTGGCCAAAAGTAATTCTCCAGAGGAAATAGCTACATGAAGGAATGAGGCTATCTTAAGTGAACAAGGAAGAAAACTTTTATTTGTGTCATCATACGAATAACTGCTAGGTAAAGCAAGTCCAGAGGTATTTGAGACCTCACACAAGTCCAGTCAGCAATATAAAAATGAGTAAAATTTGGTAAACTAGTAACTGATAGTGCCAAATCAGATTGCAAATTGAAGGAAGTCACACACCAATGGTTGTACCGGGTATCCCGACACTCTTGTCTTAGAGTTAAAATATGTAATG